>NW_026557765.1:4036124-4336124 GCF_026930045.1 Uloborus diversus
TTTTTTACACAACCATGCTAAATTTGTTGGTACCTCATATCACAATGTAATATATACATTTAAAAAGTAGAAAAAATATAATAGTATACAATAAATAAATAAAATGTGGTTAAACTCGTTGCCCGTTGCAGTAAACCGTAAATACCAAAACTATCTATGGTATAACTTTTAATAGTAAAAACAGACTAAATTTGGAGTGGCTTTCTGATTAGCAAAGAGATCACATTTTTAAGGGGAATTTTTTTATCAACAAATAGATTTTTTCCCTTGTTTTGGCATTTGCAAAACTATCAATGATATCATTGTACTCTAGATTCTGAGTGAAATCATTATTTAATTTTAATTAGCATGATAAATTAAGGGGATTTTGGGCACCCCTGAAATCTAAGAGGAGGGGCCTGTGCTCCACATTCCTCTGCAGTAATCAGGCTCTGCGGGAAGGTGAGGGTACCTTGGGACACCATAAATTTCAGCTTTAATTTTGTAAAATGAATTAGTTCTCTAAGGACATCATCGATAGGAGCAGGATATACTCTTTAGTGTACTTTGAAAATTTTCACATTAACAGACAAGCAATAAGCTAATTTTCTCTGTTTTCAGAGGTTCAGAGTTACATTAATGGGTGGTTTCATAATTAAAATTTTTAAGTAGGAAATGAAATAATTTCAATCGGAGCATGTGGGAATTAAAATATGTCTTTTCATAATACTATAAAGGTTAAAAAATAGCATGCTGTCATGAGCGCCCATATGCAAAATTTTAAGGGGCGGAGGCCTCAGATATTTTAAACATGGCTTAGTGGGATATTATCCCCATGCAAACCGATTTCAGAACAGATTCGAGTTGTTAAAATTTGACATTTAATAACTTATTCATTTATGACCGAATAAGAAATGCTTTTACATTTTTGCAGAGAAAAAAATACTAAAAGCAAGGAAGTTCTAATTTTTAAGGGTGGGGGGGGGGGGTCTTGAGCCATCACTTGCCCCCCCCCCCCCCCTGCCATATGGGTGCCCATGTGTGCTCTGAAGTAACTTTTTAAAAGTTGATACATAATAACCATCTAAGTGGCGCAGGTTAGGACACACAGTGGTGGGGCAGGTTGGGACACTGTCCCAAGCTGCTCCACCAGTGTACAGTACAGTATACAGAAAAAGCCTATTTCATTGTGCTTAATAAATCTGATGAGTTTAAATGAACTAAAAATGAGAAAATGGCTATTGTTGTGTACAGAAAATTGATTTCTCTTTTTCGGTAAAGTTTTAAAATATTTCAAGTAAAATGACAAGTATTAAGATTATTGCTAGTGTCCCAAGGTGCCCCACATAGTGGGGCAGGTTGGAATGTTGTAATGACTTTTTAAATTTTTTTATGAAAGTTTGATTTGAAGAAATAAAGGAGTAAAATAAATTTTCATTGAAAGCAAAAGTGCATGTTCAGCTAAGTTTGGTGAAAATTGGTTTGAAAATAAAATTTCTTAAAATCATTATCTAAAAAGTGTCCCAAGGTGCCCCAATTTTCTCTAAATGTTTAGATGGGGAATGCTTTTAAATTGTTGAAGCGTTTTATTGACCAAAAAAAAAAAAAAAAGATCACACGCAATATATGAACAAGCTGCTAAAAAATTTTTGAAGACCAACAAGACAGCAACAGACAAAAAAAAAAAACATTAATCACGTGCAGTTTTTATACTTTGATAGAAATACACAAAGTATACTTAAATAAACAGCAAGTTTCCTGTCATTTATACGTTATTGAAGTTATTAAACTTATTGCACCCTAAAGCGATTGCACCAAACGAGATAACTGTGTTTACAATTTCATAGAAATAAGCCCAATATAGATAAAAAATGAATTTAAAAATTATATAAAACTGTAAAGCATTGTGAAATATTTACGTAGAAATCCTCATGATAAATGGAAAAAGAATCCAATTCTGGAGCTATTTCCTGAGCTTCAGCCAACAAGAGCCGCGATTCTGCATAGTTTTGTGTAAACTTATAAACTATTATTAAGTCTCTATCGAAGGGTGGTCTCACGCATTTTACTTCAACTTTGAAAAAAGCTCCATGATAAAGTAGCAATAGCACGATTGATACAGACAAGGAAATTAAAATAAATAATACGATATTCGTAAAGTCAGCGATGCTCTCATAAGCAATCATTCCTTTTTCTTATTCAAAAAAGTGCTTAAAATACACAACAAACAATTTTAAAAGTCAAAAAGAAAACACGTTTGGGCCGGTTCCCAGATCCAGCCAGAGTGCTTTAAATTTTCCCTCTTAAGGCTAAGCCGATATTAATTACGTTTGAGTATAAAGGAAGATACAGGACAGCAAGAAATATTTTATCGGAACAGAAATTACATTATAAATATTTCAAATAAAAATAATTGCAACAATTAAAAAGTTATTTTTATTATTTTACAATCGTTAGAAGAAGGAGTCGTGTGATTGGACCATAGCAACAGAACGCTTCAACACCGCATCATAGCAACCGTGGAGTCATAGCAACAGAGAATAGAATTCAACTTCCCATTATAAGAAGTCCACCCGAAGTCGCACTTTCAAATAGTAAAGAAATTTTACACTCTAAAGCATGAATCGATCATCCGCCTCTACAACAATGCAGCCCATATTAGAACAAAAAAAAAAAATTAAAAATTAATTTGAATTTTGTCATTTTGAATTCAAATTATGTTTTTCGCAATCACGAGTGTGTGAATGTAGGCGTGTGTGTTCGTGTGTGTGTGTGTAGGCATGTGTGTTTGAGTGCAGGCATGAGTGTGTGGGTAGTTGTGTGTATGTGTGTAGGTGTGTGGGGGGGGGGGGGTATGTGTGTGTAGGCATGTGTGTTTGTGTGTGTAGGCATGTGTGTTTGAGTGCAGGCATGAGTGTGTGGGTAGTTGTGTGTATGTGTGTAGGTGTGTGGGGGGGGGTATGTGTATGTAGCATATGTGTTTGTGTCTGTGTGCATGTGAGTGTTTGGGTAGTCGTGTGTATGTGAGTGTGTGTGTGTGTATGTGTTTGTGTATGTGTATGGGTGTATGTTTGTGTAGGTGTATATATGTATATGTGTGTAGGTGCGTGTATGTATGCGTGTAAGTGTAGGATATTGACGAAACCTGTAGACGGCTTTCGCTATAGGTGCAGCATCGTGAGGAGCCCGCCTGTCCACGGTGATGGTGCAGAGGGTGGCGGTGGGAAAAATCAAAGGAACGTCAAAAACAGTCAAATGAAAGCAATAATAAGCAATCGTGATTGCTCAAAAAAAAAAGGAAATTTGACCAGAACTCTAAAACAATAAAAACGTTCAAAATATTTAACATGGAGCATATGCCATGAAAGAAAAGGAGGAATAAAATACATGTTTCTTTTTAGTTTGAAGCTTAATTTTGCAACATAAAATAGGGGGAGAAAGGGGGAAATTCTTCATTCTTCCAAAAAAAATATATCTTGCCAAAAAAATGCCTATCCAAAAAAAATAGATCTGCCATCTATTAACACATATCAATAATATTCTTTTCTATAATAGTAAAACTATTTGTCACAAGATGGCGACACGAAAAACCTAGTAGACCTCGGTTCGATCCAACGCCTTTCGATCATGCAATATTATTGTCTCTCCATAACAATGTTAATCGGAATAAAATAATAGAAAAATTTAAATAAATACATTTTTGTATTTCAAACACTGCAGAAAACTCAAATACTTTTGTAATCGCAGCAAAAATTCAAATTATCCGAACAACAATCTACCGAATACCCAGTTAGGCAGAGGATCGAACAATTTTGAAGATGTGAGAATAGCTATAACATAACGAACTTGCTAGCATTTGAATATTTCGCTTCTTTTCTTTTTACTGTTTTATTTAATTAATGCAGCAGAACAATGTCTTAGGTTCATCATATTTAACTTTAGAAATAGTAAACGGTGTCTGGAAAATTACACTTCATTTTCCTTATTCTTTGGAATAATGAATAATTTGAATTTCTGCTAAAGATTGACAAAAAACTAATTAAAGTGACCAGAAATTTCTCCCTACGCAGGTCATAAACAAACTAGAAAGTTCTCCTGGAGGGAGAGGGGGGTTGGCAACATATCGAACGTTTAAAGTTTAAAGAGCAAATAAGAATTTCTTTGCCTGTAGGGTCGTTTATTTTACGCAGTCTGAATTTTAACCTTTCAAGTACTATGTGATAGATATGTTCACTAAGTTGAAAATTTATTTTATAGATTATCAAACTCATAACTGATCAATTAAGTTTTTTTCTATGTTATTGAGGCATCAGATCTCAATATTGGCCAGGAAAAAAATAAAATAAAACAAATAAATAGTAACTAATTGTTTCAAAAGGTACAGTAACTTCATTTGAGGCAGTGAGAAGCAAAGGGATGTAAGTGGGAAAATTAAAAATTTGGAGATAACCAGTACACATGGTAGGTGAACCTCTCCTCTGTCTTGGGGCAAGAGATAGAATAAAAAGCCCTGGTTGGTGCTGCTGTGAAGCATAATTTATAAAAAAAATTCAATAAAAGCCTACCTAGGACGTTATCTTTATGCGCGTTTTACTCGAAACTTGAAAATGTCCACTTACATCCTTTTACTTCTCACTGCCTCAATTTATAAATACAAATACAAAAGTGACGACCAGCAACAGGCTCTGGGCTCAGCTAGACTGGTCCTAGTCAATTTACAATCCCCAGTGAAGATCAATGGCCCTCTTAAAACTATCTACTCCCTTGCTCATTACCACCTCTTCCGGTAAGCTGTTCCAGGGTTCCACTACCCTGCCAAAATAATAATTTTTCCTAATATCCATGTTAGCCCGAGATTTAAATAGCTTAAAACAATGACCCCTTGTCCTGTTTTCAGTGCTAAACTTCAGCCCCGTAACATCTTTCATTTTAATAAATTTAAACAACTGAATCATGAACCAATGTCCCATTGGTCTCTTCTTTGTTCAAGACTGTACATTTTTAGCCTTCTAAGCCTGGAATCATAATCTAAGTGGGAAAGTCCATTTATTAGCCTTGTAGCCCGCCTTTGAACCCTTTCCAATACATTAATATCTTTCTTAAGATAAGGAGACCAAAACTGAACAGCATACTCCAAATGGGGTCTTACCAAACTTCTATATAAGGGCAGAACTGCTTTAGATTTGTTTGAAATAGATCTATTGATAAACCCAAGCATCTTATTGGCTTTGTTACTAGCAATGCTGCACTGTTGGCTATTTATAACAACAAAAATTATTTTTGATTAACCATAAAATATATTGCAGTACGGGAAGAAAATTTTGAAAATAAAATGCCTAATTAATTATATACCATGATCTCTAGAAGAATTTATGTTTTGACAAGAATTAACTGTATATTCAAGAAATAAGTTACAATAGTTTCAGAAAAGTGGCGTTTCAAACTGAAAATATTTTCCGTTTCACCTTTTGCTCCACATTTCCCTTCTCAAAGTTGATAAAATATTATGGTTATTATGTAGAGATAAATGTAAACTTCACTTCAAAACATGTATTCAGTAAATAAAATTTTTATTCTTGTTTTGACTGGGGAAACGTAAGTCACGAACCTTTCTAAGAGTTTAGTTGAGTCTTTAACCGCATCTTTAAACGCATTTTACTCAAAACTTGAAAATAATCGCTTTCATCCCTTTGCTTCTCACTGCCTCATTTGAAAATATCACAGATGAAATATATCTGCATTCATACTGAAATGCTAGTACTACTTTAAATAAAGGTAATGTGATTAATTACATAAATGTTTCCGAGTTGAACAAAAATTGAACCTTTGGAAAATAGTTGTAGAAATCTGACTCTGATTATTGGTGAACCATATTGACGCATGCGTCCCATCATTTTACGCCAAATCTACTGAACCGATTTTCACAAAATTTGACTTACCTGCTATTTAAATCGCTATTTAATAATTTTGTGTTTTAAAAATGTCCTCACTCTGCCGCAAAGTTAATGGTCATTAAACGGTAAACGGTAGGGTGTCTTTTATTTCAGAGACTTTTTTTTTGGGGGGGGGGATAAAAAAAAAGAAAAAGAACCTTTAACTCAATTCATTTGCTTTCTGTTACGTAAACAAAATCAAACACAGTATTGTTTTTTCGAAAAATATAGAGTTTTTAGTGCTTTTGAGGTCAAAAGAAGACTTTGAGGATCTTCGAAATGTTTTACGTAAAACTACAGAAATAATAGTAAATTAATACTTGTGCTCGCATAGGAGGATTAGCAACATTACAGTAATAATAATTGCAGTTAAATAAAAATAACACATGGCAACAGTCATTTTGGTGCACGGGTATTTGGACTTGATTTTGGATGAATTTGGTACCCCGAGTTCAAATATGGCATCAGTTTTTTCACAGGAGCTCAAATTTCTGAGATATAGCATTGAAATACGTGCGACAAGGGTGTAAGTTACATCCATTGATCAAATAAAAAACGAAGCATGGAAATTTTTATTCCTATTATATTATACAAATAAATCAGAGCTCAATTACCAAAGAGACCAATTAAGCAGTTTGCTATGGATCCCCGATTTGTAAGGGCTTCAAAAAGACTAAAATTGTATAGTAGTCTGTTATTTAATAAAATGAAAGAAAATTAAGGTACTCTGTTTATTTACCTTTTGTTAGGTGTGCAAGAATACATTTTAAAAAACGTTACGCAACCTATGGATATATTAGGGGAGAGAGGAACCTCCCACTTCAGGAATATCCCTCGGAAATGGTTTGAAATTGAAAACTTTAGGCTCACTTTGAGGCAATTTTTGGGGAACACCTATAACGATCGTGTTAGATGAAAGAACAGAATTTGGAGACTTCCCGTAATAATTTTTTGACATTGAAGTCTTAAAAACTAAATTTTAGGCTATATGTTAAAACTTTGCGGGAGGGATGGATGTTTTAAAACCGCTTTTCTCAGAAGTTTTCGCCAATAAAGGTCTAAAAACTGATGTATCGTGATGTTACAACTTATATTTTAAGTAGGGCTGTTTTACGATATAAGTTTCCCTTCTCTGCGCGGAGAGGGATGAGAAGGCATTCCAATCTTGACCATATGGTGCCCCAGGACTAGACTTCGAGTCGTCCTCGCTCAGTCACTTGTTGCTCAGCTAAAAATTCAAAATTTGCTAAAAGCTTCTGGAATTTCCTGGTGATTGAACTAAAAGTAGCTAAACACTCCCAGAAGCATCAGTTAAATATTAAATTTGAAATTTTTATTTTCAGACATTTTTTCTCTTGTTTATCTAAAGGGGGGAAAATCGTTTGGAGCGGGATCCCTACTAGCGAGGGCCCCAATTGGACCTTTTTGCTCTAATCGACCTAAGCCAGGCTCTGGAAATAAGAAAGTTATACAGTGAAACATCGTTTATACGTTTCTCTTTTATATGTTTTTATCAATTATACGTTTTAAAAATTAGTCCCTGCAAAGTCTAATACACATTAACCTTTACCTATTATACGTTTTTTCGTTTGTACACTTTTTTCATACAGTCCCTTCAAAAACGTATAAACGGTGCTTCACTGTACTTTTAAGTTAAGAAGTAAAACTTTTTATCAGTAGCTATATTATGCGAAAGAGAGGAGCACCGAATGAAATTTGCGACCACAGAAGTCAGTCGGGCTCTGGATATCAATGCATGCTCACTGTACAAAGACTCACAACTTGGCGGAATCGAATGATGTTTGGCACAAAATTCAATCATCCTTTGACAAAAGTAACACATGTCAGCGAAATTTCGGTCAGAAATTCTAATTAGTTATGTTTTCACTCCAATTTTTTTTAAAAATAATATTATAAATTTCTAAATATCTCATCAAAGAAATGTTATTCCAGGGTTCCCAAAGTAGGTTCCGCGGCACTCTGGAGTTCTGCTGGGAGAAGGGAGGGGGTCCACGAAGCGTCCATGATATCGAAACAATGAATATAATAAAGACGTACTCGGTTTGCTGTGAGAGGATTCATTCTCGTTATAGGGTACTTCTCTCCACATTACCCCACATTTTAGCGTAACGCCTCAGATTTCACCGTCCGGGGGGGGGGGGGGGGTCAGCTCGGCTAGGATTTGCGGTCGGAGTCGTCTAAAAGCCACGGACGTCATGGTGCTTATTGCGCCGGGTAGGTCCCATAGTTGGGCGTCAGTCCAGCTGCACTGTAAAAATAATTCAGAAACGTTCCTGGAAAATAATGGGCATCTGATGTGCCCAATATTTTCCAGTAACATATCTTGCAAAAACCAGGAACGTTTTCCGCTAAAATCCAGTAACCTTCCTGAAAGCCCTCTGAAATATTCAGGAATCTTCCCGTTTAAAGCCAGTTGTGTCTCTGGAAAATTAACGCAAACATAGGAGGGTATAATATAATAGTTTGGTATCTTCCTGATTTAGAAATGAAGTTCCAGAATTATAAACGTGGCCAAAGCTAAGACAGAGTTGCAAGTAAGTATCAAGAATTTTACTCGCCTGCAATTCTTGCGAAGCTGCGTAGTCCACGGACTTACTCGCTCCCTTTGGAAGCTTACTCAGTCTGGACGAACTGCAAGTGACCTGAAGTCAATACACCTTATAAATACGCTCAGTTAATCTTTAAACTGGCAGCTAAAAATATTTTTCACAACAGTGAGAAGTCTGAATTCGTGCGACTTGTAGCAATTCAGGAAACCTTTTGACTATGATACTTGATATTTCCAGGAAGTGGATAAAAACCAATGAAATCCCGAAACGTAACACGGAAATACTCAACAACGCTTCGGAATTTTTTTACAGTGTGCGAGTTTACCCCTCAATGCTTGAGCCTGGCACACCGCGGGATGTGGTTTAACTCACCTCACCTTTATACGGTACCGAGAATCGGAAAGATTGAGTGATCCTGTGTTACGCAAATTTTGCAGCATTAAAGCCCTTAAAAAGGTACAGTAGACAAACTTTCTCCGATTGGAACAGTTAGAATGCATCCAATATTCGTTTTTAAGTGTTTTTAACTTCAAAAAACAGGCTCACTTTGATATTTTTTTTTGTTAAATAGATGATTAAAAATAAAACATTTTTCTAAAAGGAATTGGTTGCCTCGAAAAAGAGGTAATATCTCTAGAGATCCTATATACGGGGAGATTGGACAACGGCGCGCCGATTTCCGCCATGTTTAGTCCAAGTGTTGTCAGCTCAAAATGCTGTGCTGTGTGAATTTTTAGCTTTCTCACGAAATGTAGGACATGAAATCTTTAAAGAACAAACTGATTTTTTTTTCTCCTCGTATTTTCATTAAACGGAGTGAGCACCAAGTCTGACAATTCGGCCCCAATCGTTTCGCATCGTCATAGCGCGTACAAAGAAAATTTTATTTCTCAAAAATTTGTTCATAAAGATAGAAAACAAACAGATATTTGTGATCTGCACATTGCATTTCATAATATCACAACTACCTTCCAATTTTTTCGATACAATTTACACTGATATTTGGGGCAGAAGATGCATTACGGTCTACGGGGAGTGAGCATCTTTGAACATAAGATGGCCGCCTTTCCGAAGTTGTCCAGTCTCTCCGTTATTTAGGATCTCTAAATATCTCATAATGGGGTCGTTTCCAAAATTTTAAAAGTATTTTTTTTTCTGAAAGAGCATGCTCAGAAACATAGAATCTGACATTTTTTTTAAATAATTAAATTAAGTTTAATATTTTTAAAAAAAGAAACTACCCAGTGCGCTTTCATGGTTTACACTTCTGCCGATGACATCACAAATGACGAAACGCCATTCAGTGTTGCCTTTCACAGAGCAAAATATTTAATTCGCATCTTTGCTCACGTTTATTGGCCACGATAGGGTGGATAGCAAACGTAGAAATAATTACGTTAATTTTAATTCGCTTATTGATAATCATAACGTGGAAACGCAGTAGAATGATGCGCCATATAGCATCATTTGTGACGTCATCAAGACCACGCCTTGTTTGAAAAATCGGACATTTTAAAAAATTAATTAAAAAATAACTGTTGGGAAAATGAAAGTATTTTCTGGGTCCATGTTATTTTTTTTACTTATTCTATCAATTTCAGTGACAAAAAGTACTACTTTTGACTGAAGGAAACAACCCCATTAGTAATTATAATAAGAGTTTAGAAGGAAGTGAGATTATTCTTCACTCTATGATGTTTAATACAAATGATTATTGAAGCGTAACATCTTGATTAACTTCATAATAACCATTTTTATTTCTGGCAACAATTGAAAACCTTTGCTTGTCCCGGTTTACCCCCCGTTTCACCGACACTGAAGATTTTCTCCCCCTCTAAGTATATTAAAAGTTAAGACTGAAACTGGAAAACAGGGGGGAAGGAAATTTCGTGTCTGCGAAATGTAGGAGGCACATTTGTCCCGTCCAAACTGACACCACCAGGACGAGGCATATTCTATAATATTTTTTTGCAATATGATCTTTTATGCGCTGATGTAGGTGAAATTAAGTTTAATAACAAGTCCATTAAAGAGCATAAATAATATCATTCATTTAAAGATTTGTACAGCTTGAGTCTTATTTGTTAGAAAGAAGTATTAGCACAGGAAAAGTAATATTTACGCAACCAACTTTTAACGGATACTAATGATTCGTTCTTCATTCAAGAAATTTTCATTGTTCTCCCATTCGCTTTAGCATTTATTTAATCGGGTTACTAATTTATTTGCGAGTAAAAGATTTATTTATAACGCTGCGCAACAAATCATTTTCATTCAATTTTCACCAACCACCTGTGGATTCGCTTCTCAATTTAACCAAAATGCCAAGATTTACGGGTCTCAGCTTGAGCAACGTGAGATCATCAAGATTAAAATATTACCCGAATGGAAAAGTCATCAAAATTCTCCTATTTCATCCGTGATTGTTATCGCGCCAGACAAGCTGATTTAAGCGACATCTGTCGGTAACATGAGAAACGAAAAGCCAGCGTAAATCTCTCGCTGCCGAAAAGTGAGAGCGCTAAAAGGGACTTCAATCGTGATCGACCCAGGGAATGACCGAATTCCTAGACGCGTAACCATGGAAACAGCTTCTCCTCTCGCCGGATGCGGATTCATTAAGCACGGCAGTTAAGCTCCACGAAAGAGAAGTTTAGTTGTAAAGATGCTATATTGCTCTGCCAAGTTTTCTTCCATTTCTGCATGTCCTATTGGCAACATCCAATACTGTATTCTGATAGATTCATAGAATAACATCCATGCCGGTCATTTCAAAGTTTTCCGGAGGGGGGTGGGGTGTAAAGGGAAAACACGCAACCCCTTTCATGCGAAAAAATAACAAAATACAATGCACTCATGTGTGAATGCATTTTATTTCTATGAAAACCAGACATTATAATATATGAGTGTAAACTCGACTTATTATAGTTACTATACCATGGTGACCAATTCCCCCTATTGATCCCGTAAATGACGGACTTATAATAGCAATCTTATATAATTAAAAACTGAGCGTATGTACCTACTGTCCGTTCACGAAAGCAAAGACTAGCACTCAGGACGAATTCTATTTTTAAAAG
Organism: Uloborus diversus; assembly: GCF_026930045.1. Classification (NCBI taxonomy): domain Eukaryota; kingdom Metazoa; phylum Arthropoda; class Arachnida; order Araneae; family Uloboridae; genus Uloborus; species Uloborus diversus. Next base: position 4,047,687 of record NW_026557765.1, read on the forward strand.
GGGCGATAGGTTGAAGATGGGCACTTTCCGCTCGCACTGGAAGAACTGCTGAACACGTCATTTTGCACCTTTTACTTCCGGGTTTTCCTCCCTATTTTGATAAAATCAGAACAGACCTCACGCATGCGCAAATTGGAGGAAAGTCTCGGCTAACGGAAACAGACAGTATGTATCTATGCATGTATCTACGTATGTATCTATGTCCGAGTTACTTCTCCCGAACGACAGTGAACTGACCATCGAACCAGGTATCGATAGATTTGTAATTTTTTCGTCTTTATGTTTGGCTATTTAACATAATCCTCCGATAATAATTAGCGGAGATATCCATTAAAAACTATTAATTATGATACTTAGATTTCGAAGCGAAATCCCTATTTTTCGGAGACTTTCCTCCATTCAAATTATTATTCAGTGCTTCATCTCAACTTTCCGCAACAGCTTTTATTAAAATTTGTAGTGTGAAGAAAATCATTGAGAAGAATGATATGTTGCCATTTCTTTTCTCGAATATGAACAAATAAAATTCTGGCTTTTGTTTTGAGGCTTTTCCTGCAATCGGGGGATCTAAAATGTTTCCTTTTTGCTTATTTTTCCGCAATATGCCGCAAAATTTTACTGATTTTTTTTTTCCAAGCCTGATTGTTGAACATGCGTCACTTGACATAACTTTTATTTTCGATGTAGACCGTGCAAAGTCGGGCGACGCTGCTAGTACGAGTATAAACTCGAGGTATTATAGTTACTATACCATGGTGGCCAATTTCTCCTACTGATCTCTTAAATGACGGACTTATAATAACAATGAATACATAAGTTTTGGCAACAATTTTCATTCGTAGCGTAGAATATCGTGAGATGTGTGAACACATAAAAAATCATATACAAGGTGGCCGTTACTAAATAGTCTAGCGTTGAAACCATTGCTCAGGAATTAGAAGCTTTGTGTAGAACATAATGAAGGAATGGGAATTAGTTTGAGCACTAGCCCCATCCTAAAATGGATTTCCAAAAAACGCTCCTGCTGCATGGATCAACGGATTTGAACAACTTTTTCTGTGTTGTTTCATATTAAAACAAAATTTCCTACGAACATTTGGGTTCACAATAAACTAAGAGAGAACTTTCGTCATGGAAGGATGTTTAAGTAAATAAATAAATTAATTGCACTAGCCCCATCCTAAAATGGATTTCCAAAAAACGCTCCTGCTGCATGGATCAACGGATTTGAACAACTTTTTCTGTGTTGTTTCATATTAAAACAAAATTTCCTACGAACATTTGGGTTCACAATAAACTAAGAGAGAACTTTCGTCATGGAAGGATGTTTAAGTAAATAAATAAATTAATTGCACTAGCCCCATCCTAAAATGGATTTCCAAAAAACGCTCCTGCTGCATGGATCAACGGATTTGAACAACTTTTTCTGTGTTGTTTCATATTAAAACAAAATTTCCTACGAACATTTGGGTTCACAATAAACTAAGAGAGAACTTTCGTCATGGAAGGATGTTTAAGTAAATAAATAAATTAATTGCACTAGCCCCATCCTAAAATGGATTTCCAAAAAACGCTCCTGCTGCATGGATCAACGGATTTGAACAACTTTTTCTGTGTTGTTTCATATTAAAACAAAATTTCCTACGAACATTTGGGTTCACAATAAACTAAGAGAGAACTTTCGTCATGGAAGGATGTTTAAGTAAATAAATAAATTAATTGGAATAATATTTTTTTCAAACTAAAAATGTATTTGGAAAAGTAAATGAATCATGAAATTAAAGAGGAAGAATTCTTCAAAGCAAAAAAATAAATAAATAAATAAATAAAATTGAGGAGTTATGCAAAAATAAATGAATCATGAAATTAAAGAGAAAGAATTCTTCAAAGCAAAAAAAAAAAATAAATAAATAAATAAATAAATAAAATTGAGGAATTATGCAAAAATAAATGAATCATGAAATTAAAGAGAAAGAATTCTTCAAAGCAAAAAAAAATAAAAAATAAAATAAAATAAAATTGAGGAATCATGAAAAAATAAATAAAGAAAAAAAAAGAAAGAAAATGGGTGAATCATTAACATAAAAAGAAATTCTGTAAAAGTTTTTTTTCAACTAATGCACTATCTATGCAAGAAAAACAACATGTCCTCACGACTGTTCTCCTGCAGAAAAATGTTTCTAAATTGCTACGAGGTTGAAATCTACAAATCACTCACACAATATCGGAGGATTAGTAAAAAAAAAAAAAAAACAAATCACGAATAATAATTAATATATATATATATATATATATATATATATATATATATATATATATATATATATATATATATATATATATATATATATATATATATATATATATATATATATATATATATATATATATATATATACACTGTAAAATAGACGAATCATGAATTCGTAAAAAGAAATTTTGCAATAATTTAACAATTAAAAAAAAAAAGGATTATGAATAAAAATAAAAGAACTTCAAAAAAAAAAGCTGAAACATGAACGGAAAAAGAAATTCTGTTTTTCAACTAATGCATTATCTATGCAAGAAAAACAACATACCCTAGCAGTTGTTCTGCTACAGAAAAATTGTTTCTAAACTATTACATGGTTGAAGTCCACAAATCACTCACACAATATTGCGGAATTCTGGAAAAAAAAAAAAGAGCCATGATTAAAAAAAAAATAGAGAAATTCTCTAAAAATAAATGAATCGTAAATAAATGACAGTAATGTAAAAAAAAGGAGACTAATGAATAAAAATAAAGGAATTTAAAAAACAAATAGGTGAACATAATTGAAAAAGAAATTCTGTAAAAGCTGCTTTACAACTAATGCACTGTCTATGCAAGAAAAACAACATGCCCCCACGGCTACTCTACTACGGAAAACAGTTTCTAAACTATTACTTGGTTGAAGTCCACAAATCACTCACACAATATTAGAAGATTCAGTAAAAATAAACGAATCACGAATAATAACTGAAAAAAAATATCTGTCAAAATAGACGAATTATATATCCGTGTAAATAAATTTTGTAAAAATGAAAAAAAAAAAAAATGAATAAAAATAAAGGAATTTTTAAAAAATAAGTGAAACATATGAATGGAAAAAAAAATTATTTCTGTAAAAGCTTTTTTTTTTCAACTAATGCTCTATATATGCAAGAAAAACAACATTCCCTACCGGTTGCTCTACTGAAGAAAAATGTTTCTGAACTGTTACATGGTTGAAGTCCACAAATCACTCACACAATATTGGGGGATTCAATAAAACTAAATGAATCACGTAATAATTTTTTATAATAACTAGTGATACCCGCACGGCTTTGCCCGTAATAGAAAAATCAAAAGGTCTTTTGGTTCGCCTGTATATTTACAAATAATGTATGGTGAATTTTCTCGCCAGTTGGCTTGTACCCATCTTACGGTTCCACGTTATGATAATTTCGTATCTCGCAAATTGGCTTCTGCCCATGTTACGATTCCACGTTATGATAATTTCGTAATTTACTCGTCCATCTTATGATATTTTTTTTCTTAAAATTGGAATAGAAAAAGAACCACATCGAATTTTCGAAAAATCGCTTCGAGGTGCACACCCCCATGCTACATACTAACTTTGTGCCAAATTTCATGAAAATCGGCCGAACGGTTTAGGCGCTATGCGCGTCACAGACATCCTACAGACATCTAGACATCCAGACATCCTCCGGACAGAGAGACTTTCAGCTTTATTATTAGTAAAGATTATAATTTTAAAAAGTAAGAAAAAAAATAGAAAGTCTAAAAATAGACGAATCAGAAATAAGTGCAAATAAGTTTTGTACAAATAAAAAAATAACAATTATGAATAAAAATAACGGAATTTCAAAAAAATAGCTGAACCATGAATGGGAAAAAAAAAAAAAAAAATTCTGTAAAAGTCGTTTTTCAACTAATGCACTATTTATGCAAGAAAAACAACATGCCATCGCGGGCTGCCCTGCTACGGAAAAATGTTTCTAAAATATTATATGGTTGAATTCCACAAATAGTAAAAAACGAATCACGAATAATAATTTTTAAAAAAATATTTAAAACAATAGATAGTCTGTAAAAATAGACGAGTCATAAATAAGTGCAAATGAATTTTGTAAAAAAATAAAATAAATAAATAAATAATTATGAATAAAAATAAAGGAATTTAAAAAAAAATAGCTGAAATATGAATAGAAAAAGAAATTCTGTAAAAGTCGTTTTTCAACTAATGCACTAACTAAGCAAGAAAAACATCTCGCTTTCGCGGCTGTTTGCTACGGAAAACCGTTTCTAAACTATTACTAGGTGGAAATCCACAAATCATTTTTTTCACCTTATCAACTTAACTGCTAAAACTTCTGACATAAATTCAGTTCTATCAAGTAAAGCAATAATATCAAAAAGGAATAAGTAGGAGAAAAACATGAAATTTGTTGATATATAGCATCTGTTTTTGCGAAACTGATATTTTCTTATTCGTTTAAATTGTTTTTTAGTGTTTACCATTTTATAAAAGAGTTTGCGGTAGTTCGGAGTAAAAATATTAATAATTTATAACTGAAAACTTGGCAACAGTTTAATTCATTCTTTTCGTAGGAAATGAATAGAGAAATTTGTGATGGAAATGCACGAAAAAAAAAAAAAAAAAAAAAAGAAGCTGCCTATATCTTAGATGCTTCTTTAGTTTACTAAGTTTTAAAATATTTTTACAATTTGGAGCGCCACCTATCGCCCCTAATATTTCTACTGATTTCTTGATAGTTGATTCCGACAATAAAATAACATTTGTTAATTAAGATTTTAAATTTTAATTGACATCTACTGATCTGAGATTCACTGATGATAATATTTTGGCATGTTTTGCTTTTAAATGTTTTGTACAAGTTTTCAAGTGCCCGTGGGCAAAGTGAATGGGGAAAAGTAAAATAGTTCATTTTATTTTACTCATTCATTCATTATATGAAAATCACTCATGTATAATAATTAATTCATTTATATTCCTTCATTCATAAATTCAAATACTTGTTCATTCATTATCTTATTTTCTTATTCATTCACTATGTTATGTAGTATTCATTACTATTGAATTTCTTCATTTATTTTTTTTCATTTACCAACTATATAAATATTTAATTAGTATACTCTTTCCTTATTTATTTATTTATTTGTTTATTTATTGATTCATTTATGAAAGATACTTTTAATGATCAAATAAAAAATGTTTCATCAGGGATATATTATTTTTTCACTTTATACCATCCAAAAGAATTGAAAGAATTCCACTTTTTTTTTTTGAAGGTCCAAAAAAAAAAAAAAAATTAAAAATATTATTTTTTAATGGTAAAATTTGCTTCTAAAAATGAAAACTATATTACAATGCAAATTTTATTTTTAATATTTTTTTCTCTAAATACTGTCATTTTCAAAACAAATTTCCAATTTCTTCATTTTGAAAAAGTTATCTTAACTGTTTTATTTTGCCCCACATATTCCGAAACGAAATATTAAAAACATTTTTGTTAAAAATGTATACTCCCCTCATTAAAAATACGTACGTTATAGAATGTGAAATAAATACATTGGACGGAAATAGTAAGAACTATTCGGGACGTGATTGAGCTCAAAGTACACGGCGTTGTGTGACATTATCCCCCTTCATAAAATATTTAAACAAATTTGTTTAAAATTTTTACACACCCCATTAAAATATGTACGTCATATAATAAAACGAGCTGATTTGTGTATCACATGACTTACTTTTACTCCAATTTCATGTCATTTCCCCATTACTGGCAGTTTTGATGTGATTCAATAGTTTGCTTTCTAAATATCACCAACAATGACCAAATTGAAACCAGATTTTTAAAAAAAAAACCGCTAAATTTGTCACCAAGTTGGCGACAAAACTTGGTGACCAAAAGACTGGCGATATATCGCCAAGTGTCCGCCAAATCATAACACCACTTGAGTTTGCATTGAAATTAACAATAATTTCCCCCCAAAAAGGGATGAAAGACCCCCTTTGGAACATTCTAATGCAACCAAAAGGAGAGTTGCAGAACTAGACCCCACTAGGAGTCTACGTACCGAATTTCAACTTTCTAGGACATACCGGTCTTGAGTTATGCGACATACATACGCACATACAGACGTCACGAGGAAACTCGTTGTAATTAACTCAGGAATCGTCAAAACGGATATTTCGCGTGGTCGAGTTGAAAAAAAAAAAACTCAATGTTCATTCGGGGGTGAGTAAAATGGAAATTAATGTCGATTTTTGGGTGAAATTTTTTTCGCGAATACAATACTTCCTTTTTTTGTAAAAGGAAGTAAAAAATACACGTTAAACGGAAGCAGTGACAAATTGCCAGGGGCATGGTTGAGCTAAAAGGTACACGGCGTACGACATTATTATTTGATAGACATTTTCAGGAAACTGTTGCTATTGCTTTGAAATTTTCTGTCAGTGGTGCCTACTTATTTAGCGATAAAAATGATCAGTTGCATCAGTAGCACTTGATTAAAAAGTAATGTTGATTTCTCGTCAGCCGCGACAGCTACAAAAAATATCACGACCGTCCCTGTTGCTATGGCTTTGCAGAAGTTGTAAAATATTTTTCATTCTACGTCATAGCATAATCAACGAATCAAGGTCCTTTGGGTTTAAGAAATTTTTAATGATGGAATGAATTTGAATTACAACCAATGAGTAAGTGAGATGGCGTGTTTGCTAAATTGTGTAATTATTAAAAATAAAAGACAGATAGATAGGGAAAGAGAGAAAGAGAACTTTGGAGGAGGGTGAGATAAAAATTTGATTTGCTTTAACTTTTAACCATATGAGAATTAAAAACTAATTCGAGTCAATGGGATTGTTTCCTTCAATCAAAAGTACTACTTTTAGTCACTGAAATTGATAGAATAAGCAAAAAAATAACATGCAACTAGAAAAAACTTTTTCCCCCAATAGTTATTTTTTATTCAATTTTTTAAAATGTCCGATGTTGAAAATAAGGCGTGGTCTTTTTGACGCCACAAGTGATGTACTTTGACGCGCAACTCCATTGCCACGCTAAATGTTTACTTTTCGCTGTCAACCACGTTGCCAGGTTATGATAATTTGCGCTGTGCGCTAATGGCATCAGTGAATGGCATTTCATCACTTCTGATGTCATGCGCAGAAGCGTAAAAAAATGAATTTCAATCTGCGCACCGATTAAAATAATTATTAAAATATATTAAACTTTTCAAGCTGGCTAAATGGCAATAATGGCTAAATCCTATGTTTTTAAGCATGCTCTTTCAGAAAGAAATACTTTGTACTGGTAGCCCTGGTGGGTGCTGCTATGCAGCATGACTAAGGACAAAAATTCAATGAAAGCCTACCTAGAATATAATCTTTTAACGCGTTTTACTCAAAACTTGAAAATGTCCACTTACATCCCTTTGCTTCTCACTGCTTCAATTCACGTGCTTATAGCTCCTGAGGCATTTTTAATCACCCTGAAATTTTCTGAAGCACTAAATCAACTATCACAACTTTCTGTTCTGACACGTCACCAGGATCGTTTTTGCAACAATTTTTAAATTTGTCGTTAACCTAAAAACGGGCTGCGCTCCTATAACGTGGTCGCTCGCTTGGTGATACATGATGGAGCTTTTAACTTATGTTTGATTTAGATGACAGATAGTTTTACATGTTAAGGGAGTTTTTAATGTGTTTTAACGAGCGCGCGCGACTTGCTCTATTTATTAAATAGATTACTTTAAACTTCAATAGATTTTTCAATGAGTTCTGACAGCCAAGTTTTTCTATTTGGAAAAGTTTTTGGATGTCAATGAAACTTTTGAAATTTGCGCATGGCCTAGACTTTTAAGAACCCACCACGACCACGTTACCGAAATTTACCTCAAAACTTTTTTCTTTCTTTCAAGTCCTCATATATATATATATGATGGGATGAGCCAAGGATCGAGTAACGCTCCTGACGTCTCCAACAACGAAACTCGCGCCATGGCATGATTATTTGATATTTTTGTTTTTTTTTGGTAATGTTTGACATGAAGGGAAATGCTTTGTTCTGACAAGGCTAAACTGAATCCGGTAACCTAACTCATTTACTGGTAAGACTGTGTCATTTCAGGGAAATGAAGAAACAAAAAAGTGATCAACAATAAACGCTATCTGCTGGAGTTTAGGGTTAATCCACTGGAGTAAGGGTTAAAATTTCAACTGTCAAAATATCATCAACACATGCAATTGCTTCGTTCAAATGTAGAAGCAATTTTTACCCGACATACCTTTGAAAAGCGATTTTCTAATTTAAGAAGAATAAAATAAATAAAAACTTTCTTGTTTGGTTATTACGCATCTAAGTCATAAAGATAAACCTTGAGCAGCATGATCATTTCAACCAAATTAACATGTTGCCAAAGTCAGAAACAATATCATGAAAGAATATTGATTACCCAAGCAGAAAATCCAGGGCTCGAAAAATATTACCCGAGCCTGTTAAAGCGACTGCAGTAATAAAAACTTTAATACGCAATGCGCACTTTTATTAAATATTCAAATGAGACCTTTTCCTTTGTGTTCTTCGAAAACCCGCGAACTGAAAAAGACGATATATCTGTTGAGTTGTAAAAAGAAAACATTTGTATGAGAAAAAGGGTGACGGTGATGATGGTTTGTTACAAATTCCCGTCAAAAAAAAAAAAAGTCAAAATAAAAAAGCCGATGCACTTTAAATCAGAAAATATTTTTACGGAGTTGGCAAATCTTTTTAATAGATTATTTGATTTTGTAATTTTTTCCGTAAAATATTAGCTCTGTTTCTTTTTATTTATTAATACTATTGTTTTCATTCTTCTGCTTATTATTATTATCATTATTATTACTATTAGTAGTAGTAGTATTATGACATTACTGTTATTATCATTCTCGATATTATTAATATTATTATAATTAGTTATCGTCTTCCCTTCTAAATCAGTTCACGAGTCTAACTATTTTTAAAATAGAATAATTTAAACTATGTTAGTCAAGTTTTATTGCCGAAACTTCTAACACTTCTAAATCAGTAAGTTACCGCCCTAAGCCGGGGCTAAGGCAGAAATACATTAAAAAAACACCGCCAGCTCAGTTATTCCACCCGAGGACTGCAGTTTCGTGCTCTTTAGCACTCATCAGCCCGGAATAGGAAGAATCAGCGCGGAATGGGATCGTGCGGTTTAACTGCACCATTGCTGTGGTCACTCGTCTGGTGTGCTAATTCTACATCAGCTACTAGTTTGTTTGGCTCTCTTGGCTCCTTTATGAGGTTTTCCGCCTCCAGCTCAGTTTTCTTCCTATTCCAGGCTGATGAGTGCTAAAAAGCACGAAACTGCAGTCTTCGGATGGAATAACTAAGCTGGCGGTGTATTTTATTTACTTCTAAATCAGTTTACATGTTCTTTTTGAATCGAATAATTTCAAATTTGTAACGCAATTGTTGTTTTTTTTTTATTTGAAAACTATTCCTGCGCATCACCTCCTGCTCACTTGCTTCCTCCCCCCCCCCCGATAATTCTACGATTACTATTATTTGCTCAACTGGAAAAACTATACTTTATATTGACAGGGTATTCGTACGATAGTGGATGGGGTTTGCTCGTCGGCAAATGGAAAAGTTTCATTGTTTCAAACGGCAATTCGAAGCTTAACACAACTACATATGAGGCAGTGAGAAGCAAAGGGATGTAAGTGGCAAAATTAAAAATTTGGAGATTACCAGTACAAATGGTAGGTGAACCCCTCCTCTCTCTTGGGGCAAGAGATGGTACTAGTAACCCTGGTAGTTGCTGCTACACAGCACGATTTAGAAAACAAAATTCAATGAAAGCCTACCTAGGATGTTATCTTTCAACGCGTTTTACTCAAAACTTGAAGATGTCCGCTTAAATCCTTTTGCTTCTCACTGCCTATGTTAGTCACCAAGTAAACAAAAATACAAGAATATAAACAACGTTAAAAACACACGCAATAAAAGTTCAAAGAAAAAATATTGGAAGTGTTGTAAGATGAAATCATTTCCCGGACGGGCAAACTAGTGAGTCTTATTATTTTTTCTTATTTATTTTTTCTAAGCGAGTAGTTTTATTCTGTACTAGTGGTACACGCACGGCTTTGCCCGTAATGGAAAATTAAAAGGTCTTTTGGTTCGCCTGTATATTTACATATAATGTATGGTGAATTTTCTCGCCAATTGGCGTGGTTACGGTTTCACGTAATGATAATTTCGTAATTTACTCGTCCATCTTATGAGAATTTTGTTCTTAAAATTGGAATAGAAAAAGAACCACAACGAATTTTCGAAAAATCGCTTCGAGGTGCACACCCCCATGCTACAAACTAACTTTGTGCCAAATTTCATGAAAATCGGCCGAACGGTCTAGGCGCTATGCGCGTCACAGAGATCCTGACAGACAGAGATCCTGATAGACTTTCAGCTTTATTATTAGTAAAGATCATGTTACTAATTTACGTCACCCATGGAGAGCAAACCATTTAAAGATGCCCATGGAGGCAAGTTACTCCCTTTCCCCCACTTAATATAAGCATACATTATAATGAAACAACGTAAGGCTGTTCAAAAAGGAAACTCGGATATTATGTTAGATACCCGCCAGGGAACTTCAGGACTTGCTGTTGCTTTCAAAATTAGTCTTTAGAAGTTTCATTAACAAAGTAGTACTAAATAACACTTTTAAATACTAGTAATTTTCAATCTTTTGCAAGGACAATTTTTACTATCTCAATTTATTTATTCTCGATAATTTAAACTTGGATAGCGGAATCTCCCAAAGCGATTTCAAACGGACTTACTTGAAGTCCAGTAAATTAAGTAGAAGTCTAATGCAATATGATAAGTGCCGAAAACTCGGCACTCTTCAACACGGCCGAATCCAGAAAACTCGGTCACATTCTAACAGAACGAGAAAAACCTGTTGCAGAGGAATTTTCTACTAGCCATTTTCGCAATATCGGCCACGTTTCCGTCTACATTAGGCCGAGTTTTCGGAACTCTTCAAATACCCGAAAGGTTATTCATAAATTTTTCAGTTTGAACTAGACGAAAAAAGCAGATTTTTTTTCCTCAAATAGAGTGAGAAAATTTTAATTGGGAAAGTGGCTCAACTGTAGCCTAGAAATTGCTTTTTGCAGTATTGTCTTCATGTTTTGAGCTTTATTTACGTTGATTATTTTTTTATCAAGTTTTAGCACATACAACTTTTAATAATTTTTTATACACAGACAAAATTAAAATCTTGAATAAAATAAATGGATTTTGATTTCTAAAAAATCCATTCCCCCCAGCCTACTTCATTCGAAATATTATTCGAACATAGGCGTAAACGATTTTTAATTTATTGACCACGTATTTTATTTTCGCAACAATTGGTACTTTGTCGCAACGCAGGCGCAAGCCCTAGTCGTAATTGTCCAGCTTTGACCAAAGTTTTATCCTTTTAAACGATATCTTTAAGGCATATAAACGTACTAATTCTTAATTGATTTATTTTTGAAGCAACATATTTCAGTAAATACCCTGTTTCACAAAAAGAGCTCATACTCAAATGGGGCCTTTTACGTTTTTATGAGGTTTTTGCTCCAAGTACACGTCACATAATATCCGGAAAAGGTGGTAAAAGCGAATCATTATTACGTCATTAGCCTTCATTTCCGGTTTTACTCCGCCCCAAATAATCCTGAGCAAAAAAGGAGCAAAAATAAAAATAAAAAATTTCTTGCCTGGAGTAATGGAATAGTTTTCCAGGACAAAGTTTCCAAGGTCTTCCCATGTCATTAGGCAGTTTTTTCCCTATCAGGGATTTTCAGGGGGAAAAGAAAAACTCATTGATACTAAGACAAGATGATAAAAGAGCTTTATCACTTATCGCCGTGCAAGGGAGAAAATGACGCATTGCGTTTTGAGAACATTCTTTTTTAATCGAACACCGTTCTTCTTTTTTTTTTTTTTTTTTTGTCGGTAATGAAAAAGAAGTGTTTTGTTAGCTCACGTAATGAGAACAAACTTCTTCCATGCTAAGGAGTAACAAGACAAAAATGTTTCTTTGTTCTCCGTTTTGTTTTTAATTAGGCAGCCAATCGAATTTTTATGTATTTAGTTGAGTTTAGATGCATACATATTGACTTATTCCATGCATTATGTGTACGGATATGTACGTTTTTGAGCAATCACGATTGCTTATAGCTTTGATTTGACTGTTTTGAGGTCCTGTCATTTTATTTTCCCGCCAGCACCCTATGCAGCACCACCGTCGACCGGCCGCCTCACGATGCTGCTCCTCTAGCGAAAACCGTCTCCATGTTGCGTCAATATCCTACACTTACACGCATACAAACACGCACCTACACGCACACAAACACATACACACACATACATACGCCTACACACACATACACAAACACATACACCCACTCAAATACATACACACACTCAAACATATACACACACACGCATACGTACAGACACCTACACATGCACACACACATACACACAAATACCCTCATGCCTGCACACAGACACAAACACATATGCCTACACACACATACACATTCCCCCAACCACACAAACCCTCATACACACAACTACCCACACACTCATACCTGCCCATAGACATAAACACACATGCCTACGCACATACACATACCCCCTACACACAAACACACATACCCCCCACGCACACATAAACACACACGCCTACATACACACACACACTCGTGATTGCAAAAAAACATAATTTGAATTCAAGAGATCAAAATTCAAATTATTTTTTTTTTCTTTCAGTTTACATGCTTATTGCTTTGCATTATCTGAATATTAATTGAAAAACATTTCTCAAAGTCAATTTATGTACAGTGGCTCCCAAAAGTGTTCGTACACCTTGAAGTTTTGTAGAAAAAACAAAATAACGCAAAACTGAATTCGAATATGAAGTCCAATTTTTTTTTCGCACCATTCCTATGCCATTCTGAATAAAACCCAGTAGTTTTTTTCACAATATTGTCAGATTTTATTTTTGAAATTTGTCAAAAAACGAAGAAACAGAGAAAAGATACGCCACAAAAGTCATCGTACACTGAAATATTTTCGAATAAATTCATAATTAAAATTATCATATGTGGTTTTTTTTTATTATTTTTGCATTGTAATGATACTATAAAGTCATTTGCCTTTAAATTTTTGTGTATTTATTCCCTAATATTCTGCTTATTATTTTAAAATGGCAGGTATGCGTAGAAAACAACAAACACGATTCGAAATTTGATTTTTTTCCCTCATAGGAGCCGTAAATTGGTTTGAAATGTCTCTAAATTGGTTAATTTATACCATTCTATAATGAAGTGCTTGATAAAATGCTTTAAAGACAAGAATCGGATCGAAAACAAGGTAAGAAAAGGTAAACTGGCAAAGTTAACAAAGCGTGATCGGAGGTTTACAGTTAAAAAAAATATGAAAAATGCACATTTCAGAACTGAAAAAGTTTCTGCAGAATTGAATAAAACATTTTACGTTTAATTTTTACCTAAAATTGTTCGTCAAGGTTTCTGATTAGCTGGATTAAATGGGATCTCTTAACGCAGAAATTTTCTTGTTCGTGCGAAAAGCAGTAAGCTTACGCTTTCCATCGTAAAATCAATGATAAATAAGCTCAAAACGTTTTGGAACAACGTCTTACTTATAGATGAAAATAAATTCAACATTTTGGGTTAAATTGTTGTATAATTGTAAATGAAAGAAAAAAATGAGGAATTTAATCTTAAGAACTTAGTTAGATCAGTTAATCACGACGGTGAAGGTGTTCTTGTGTGAGGGTGCATCTCAGCATCAGGACTTGGAAATTTGGAATTTTTTGGTGAAATAATGAATTATGCTGTTCATTTAAATATTTTAAAAACAATTTTAAACTATTAACCCAAAATTTGGTAATCGGAAAGAACTTTGTTTTTTATCAAGATAACGATAAGAAGCACACGTTCGCGTTTGATGCCTCAAAATTTGTCCTTAAGCTTAGAAATATCTCTTCAATCGCCAGATTTTAACTTAATGGAACATATTTGGAGATATCTGGTGGCTAGATTACGAAAATACGCCAATGAAACAAAATGCGAACTAGAAACAGTAAGACTCGTAGTGCGACTGAACACTTACTCAGAAATTGCACAAAAAAAGAAAGAAAAAACAATGAAATATATTCCCAGCCGTTTAAAAGCTGTTGTTGCTACTGCATGATATTCAAGTAAATAATAACTTAGTAAAAAGTTAGATTATTTACTAAATTTTTGACATTTTTGCGAAGTGTACGAAGACTTTCGTGAGATAAAATTTCCGGCACTTTTTGGTTTTTGATTTTCAAAAAATTAAGTTTTAATGTTTTATTAAAAATTTTCATGTAGTTTTGTTAAAAATAGATCATAGATCTTATAATAAAATACCTATGCCGAAATATTTATTCTAACCAATGGATAAGGGCCTATTACACTGAAAGTCGTAGGTGTACGAACACTTTTGGGAGCCACTGTCCCTTGGAGTCAGACTGACGTCTCAAAATCTCGATTTTCTGTTTATTAGTACATTATGTTTTAGTTAGCTTCAGTAGGATAAGAAGTCGTGTTACACAATAAATTCTCAACTGCGTTACCTAAACACAAAATGCCAATCCTCATTAACACGTGGCAGTAATGACATCAAATTTTATTTTAAATGATACAAGGGAGCCCTCCTATATATTTTCAGATATTAAGAAGTTGTAACATTTTTGTCGAAAAACAGGAAAATAGATTTTGTTTTAAAAACTAAGTGTGGTTATTGTCACTTCTCACCTTCGTGAACTTGAATTTCAGGGATGTAAATTAATGTAAAAAAAAAAGAAGTAAACATATTTTCATATTCTTAATTTGTGCAGATTGTAGCAAGGAAGAAAAAACATATTTCCCTGAAAAATGTATCCATTAGGCCTAAATTAATGGGAAATTCCTCATCTCCGTGACCGACCTTATTAATGTCATTATTTCTGAGGTGAAAATAAATGATGGAGGGGAAACAAACCAATCGTAGGCATTCTACCAAAATTATAAATTGCCAGTATATTCTCAAATTTACTAAACACTATATTTTAACTCACATTTGAACTACACTCGTGTTTGTGAAAATTGCAACACCATGAAGGAAGCATCATAGTTGAATGAAATTTAATACACAGTTGAGTGGTAATGGTACAAATAAATGATTACATTTTCAAACCAAACAAACAATAAAAAGAGATAGAAGTTAGTGTTTTGTGTGGCCACCACGCGCCACAATAAGAGCTGCTACACGACTCGGCAAGGAGCAAAACAAAGTTTGAATATCTGCCTGCGGAAGAGTATTCCATATTGTTTGTATGCGCAACCAAAGTTCGTCTGTCGAAGCAACAGGACGAGGATCACGAGCGAGACGCCGCCCAACGAAATCCCACACATGTTCAATCGGTGACATATCCGGGGAATATGTAGGCCAAGGAAGAAGCTGTACCTGCTGCAAATCATGGTAAGATTTGACAGTCCTGGTGACATGTGGACGGGCATTATTCTGCTGGAATACAGCCCCTGGCAATCTTTGCAGGAAAGGAATAGCTTGGGGCTGTAAAACTTCGTTTATGTATCGGGTACTGTTCAAATTGCCCACAATTCGTAGCTAAATGATATGCTATGGCACCCCAAACCATAACTCCGGGTGCTCGTTCACTGTGGCGTTCGATAATGCACTCCGGAATGTGCCGTTCCCCGGCATAGCGCCTGACACGGATTCGGTCATCATGTTGCCACAAACTGAAGCGGGATTTGTCAGAAAAGACGACCTGCTGCCAATCAGCACGCCAGCTCCTATGCACATTGACCCATTGTAGCCGCAGGCGGCGAAGGTTTTGCGTGAGAGGAATCACGTATAAAGAAATCCTTGCTCGCAGCCCACGCTGCAGCAGACGTCTCCGAATTGATGAAGCACACAATGAAACACCTGTAGCTGTTGACCACTGTGCTGCCAATTGTCTAGAAGGTCCGTCAGCGCCATATGCACCAGGTTTCTGTCATCGCGAGCTGACGTCACATTTCGGGGTCCACTCCCGGATTTTCGAGCTGTCCGACCCTCGTCTGTCCATTGCTTCCAAACACGCATGATTGTGCTGCTGTTACACTGCAGACGAGCGGCTACTTCACGATAAGACATTCCAGTTTCACGAAGGCCGACGATTCTGCCCCGTTCAAACTCCGAAATTTGCTCAATTTTCGCTTTCTTTCGTCGAAGAGGCATAGTAAAGATTTAGTTAGCATTTACTCTAGCATATAGCCACCGATAATCATACACACCTCGTTACAGCCGTCGATTTATATTCGGTTCGATCTGCCGTTCAGAGGGCGCTGCTCAGCACACGCATGCGCTACCGGTCTGCAATTCTAATCATTTGCATATCATGCCCTACTTTACATTTTCTGCAATTTCCAGCTTACTCGCGTAAGTCCTTCGTGGTGTTGCAATTTTCACAAACAGGAGTGTAAAAGGATAACTACTAATTAAGCCGTACGTTAATTAAGAAATCTTAATATTAGATTCCACAAATCATTAAAAAACGCTAATTGTTTGCACAATTAACAAAATTACTACTTCGATAGTAAATTGGACTCGACTTTTAAACATTTTTTTTTTTTAATATCAGTGAACAAGGTATTTTTTATTTTTTTTTATTTATGAGTAAAATAATAGGAACTTAACTGATCCATTGTTTATGGTTACTTCTAATAGGTAACACTTACATGTAAGAATGAAAAAGAAAGACAACAAAAGGTTTCGAAATTGAAAAATATTTGTGTTCAAAAGTTATATTTTCTGGAGAATGACCCACGTCATTCTTTACAAAAAATCCTTTTCGAGTTTTTACCAGGGTTAAAAGAACGCGCGTTTCATCCTTTGCATGCGCCAGAAAAAAAGTTTTTCCTCTCTCCTGTCAAATTACCATAATGTGACTTACGTCCTTCTGACTCTGAAGTACAGATTTAAGGAATGAATTCTATTTGCATAAGGATGAAAAAATTGTATTACTTCTAGGATTGCGGAGTCAGAATCGTGGACAGAGGCGCTTCGATTGGAAGTCACGGTGACCTTCCAAAAATTTCCTTATTCGGCAAATTTTGTCTGACGATTCCGCAAGACTATCATAATTTGGCAAAATTAGGAGTTTTGTTCTGCGAAATTTGGAGCTCTATTTGGCAAATTATCATCATTTGGTGAAATTTAGAGTTCAATTCGACAAAATAATTGTCATTCAGAAAAACTTGAAGTTAACTTCAGCAAATTAAGGATTTCTGCACTCCCAAAAATTTAAGTTATGGAAGGCCCTGATCCTGGAGTCAGAGTTGGACTGATTTTGGTGGTCGGAGTCGGAGTCAAAAGTTTTAAAATTTCCAGAGCTGGAGTCTGAACCCTTTTGACTCCGCAGCCCTAATTACACAACTTAATAGGAGCAAAAATAAGAAAAAGAAAAACGTTAAAGCATTTGAATAAGATGAAAAGAATATGCACTGACAAAATTTAGTTCATTTTTTACTTCCTTTTCCAAAAAAGGAAGTATTGTATTCGCGAAAATTTCACTCAAAATTTGCCCTGAATTTCCATTTTGCTCACCCCCAAATTAATGTTAAGTTTTTTTTTCCAACCCGATCACACGCGGATAACTGCCTAAAAACGTATAAACAATCGAAATATCCATTTTGACATTCCCCGAGTTAATTACAACGACTTTTCTCGTGACGTCCGTATGTACGTATGTATGTATGTGCGGATATACGTATGTGCGGATGTGCGTATGTATGTCGCATAACTCAAGAACGGTATGTTCTAGAAAGTTGTATAATGGTACGTATACTCCTAGTGGGGTCGAGTTGTGCACCTCCCCTTTTGGTACCATTCGGGTGTTTCTAAAGGGGTCTTTCGTCCCTTTTTGGAGGAAATCATTGTGAATTTCGATGTAAACCAAGTGATGTTATAATTTGGCGGACATTTGGCGATATATCGTCCGATTTTTGGTCGCCAAGTTTTGTCGCCAACTTGGCGACAAATTTGGCGATTTTTTTTTTTTTTTTTAAATCTGGTTTCAATTTGACTATTGTTGGTGATATTTAGAAAGTAAACTATTGAATCACATTAAAATTGCCAATAATGGGGATATGACATTAAGTTGGAGTAAAAGGAAGTCATGTGATGCACACATCAGCTCCTCTTACCAGGATTTTTGCTCTGGTTCTTCGATAGCAGTGATGTTCCCATCAATTTTTCTGAGGGTATACTCCCAGTAATCCATTACGTACAACATGTGTATGCGATCATATACATAATATGTCATACTATGAAAATTTTTGGAGCTTGAGACGCTATGTGTCTAAAAAAAAGTTTGAGAGTATACGGCGTATCGTCGTCTCAGAGCAACAGTAGGATATCTTACTGTTATTCCTGGGATTGGATGTCTTACTGTTGCTCTGAGGCAACGGTATATGGAGTATACCCCATGGGAACACCACTGTTCGATAACCTTTTTAATTTAGTTTAGTGTTAAACAATTATTTTAAGTGCCTTGCCTTCAATATTCGAGTTGAACCGAACCATTGTTTCGGTCACTCGTCTGGTTAGTGCTAATTCTGTATTAGTTACCAGTTTGTTTGGCACTCTTGGCTTCCTTAAGAGGTTTTCCACCTGCAGCTCAGTCACTCCTATGCCGGGCTAATGAGTGCTAATAAGCACGAAACTGCAGTCCTCGGCCGGAATTGACTGAACTGGCGGTGTATTGCATGTATTCTAAGTATTAAAACTGTCATACATACTTCGAACAAATTACATCAAGTGCAGGAGACAGATTTTTTTGCGTGGTATGAAACTCAAAACCTGTGCGCCTGTACGCTTGTGTATAAGTTTTAAGATTTAACTTATTTTTATAACCTTTTGTAACTGCTTTAACTTTTAAAAATCCTTTAAAATCCCCCCCCCCCCCGAGCATCAACGTACTTTCATGCCGGATTTGGTGAAATTCTGACGTAAACTGTTGATAAAGACCATAAAAAGAAGTGATGCAGTCCAAGAATAAATAGGTTAGGTAAAGTTTACAGATGCGAACGTACGATTTATTGAATTGAAAAATGTGGAGAACGCTTGAGTTAAAATAAAAACGTCGTAAACAAAGCAACAAACTATAACGGCATCCAGAATCTTCCTAACTTACCTAACTATCCTAACTTACATAACAGAGTTGGTTATTTAGTACCACATTTTTTAATTCATTGATGTCACAAATTCCTTCGCAAAGTTTTAATCACATAATGGGGTTGTTTCCTTCAGTCAAAAGTAGTACTTTTAGTCACTGAAATTCATATAATAAGCAAAAAAAAAAAAAGGACCCAGAAAATACTTTCATTTTTCCAACAGTTATTTTTTAATCAACTTTTAAAAATATCCGATTCTTCAAACAAGGCGTGATCTTGATGACGTTGCAAATGATGCTATAATATGGCATCATTCTTCCGCGTTTCCACGTTATGATAATCAACAAGCGAATTAAAATTGCGCCCTACGCTTGCTATTAATCATATCGTTGCCAATACACGTGTGTAAAGATGCGAATCAAATATTACGTCCTGCGAGTGGCAACACTGAATAGCATTTCATCATTTTTGATGTCATCGGCAGAAGCGTAAAAAAATGAAAGCACACCGATTTAAGTATTTAAAAAAAAAAATAGTAAACTTAAACAAATTATTTAAAAAATGGTCAGATCCTATATTTCTAAGCATGCTCTTTCAGAAAAAAAAATACTTTAAAAATTTTGGAAACGACCCCCATTGCTTCAAAATAAAAACACACTCCCTCATGAAAATCCAAAATTGCAGCTTTTACTGATACTTCAATGTTCAAAATTCTAGAATAATTTATCATTATGGAAAAAAAAATATTTTATAGATGCTTGTGAAGTTATACCATTTCAAGAAGAATGCAGGAGGGGAAAAACACAAATGTCACTTTAGCCGAAAAGAGCATCAAAATCTTCAAAAAAAGTGTTTTGTGAATTTCGTAGGATTTCTTATGATGACTACCTAAACTTAAGTTATTTGAAATTCGAAACACAGTAGCAGTTTCCATGACAACGGCACAGCAATCATTTTACTTTCAACTCTTTCAACCCCTCTTTTCCCCTTCCATTTTTACGTTTTCTGCATTTTGAGCTTGTATGTTTGAAGTTCTTTGATTTTGCATTTAGTTTTTTTGTTAGTTATTCCTGAATAGTTTCAAATAAAAAGGTTCATTAAATCATTATATCTTTCATTCGATCTTTATAAATTTTTATATTTATTTTGCCCCGTTACTATTTAGTGCCTATATTAGATATTTTTTCTATTTAATTCAATCCTTTTTTTTTTGTTTTGTTTTAAATGTAGGCCTTTTAAATTTATTTCTTTATTTCAACTTGTTGTATATAACGAACTCTCGGTTCTGTTTGTATAAAATTCGCGAGATCACCGAAAATCTCTTTCTTTTTTCGAAAATTACGGCTGGCGAAAATATAAGTGCTAATCTTTACTAATTATAAAGTTGAAAGTTTGTGTGTCTGGATCTCTGTCTGTTACACGCATAGCGCCTAGACCGCTCGACCGATTTTCATGAAATTTGGCACAAAATGAGTTCATAGCATAGGGGCGAGCACCCAGAAGCGATTTTTCAAAAATTCGATTTGTTCTTTTTCTATTCCAATTTTTAAGAACATCTTACCGAGCAAATTACCATAACGTGGACGAAAAAATTACCATAACGTGGACGAGCAAACTACCATAACATGGACGAGCAAATTACCATAACGTGGACGAGCAAATTACCATAACGTGGACGAGCAAACTACCATAACGTGGACGAGCAAATTACCATTACGTGGACGAGCAAACTACCATAACGTGGACGAGCAAATTACCATAAGGTGGACGAGCAAATTACCATAACGTGGACGAGCAAATTACCGTAACGTGGACGAGCAAATTACCATAACGTGGACGAGCAAACTACCATAACGTGGACGAGCAAATTACCATAACGTGGACGAGCAAATTACCATAACGTGGACGAGCAAATTACCATAACGTGGACGAGCAAATTACCATAACGTGGACGAGCAAATGAACATAATAAATTGGCGAAAAATTCATCATCCATTATTGGTAAATATGCAGGCGAACCAAATGACCTTTTAATTTTCTACTACGGGCAAAGCCGTGTGGGTACAACTTGTACAGTATATAAATCAATTTTAGGGCAATTCTTTTTCTTCGCCTTTAAATTAAATACGAGGAAAATCCATCTAAGGTAATATTTTCGCCAAGTTGGCAAGCATAACATAACATTGTGGTATTCTAGTTTTCGTGAAAAACAAGATGGCAGATCTCAGTAGTCTGGCTTATAAAGATCTCTTTTAGACTGTAACTCCAGGCTCAAGTATAGTGATTAAACCTCCCAAACCCAGAGTTCGCTTTAACCGCCTTGTCAAAATTTCATCGATTTCGCGGCACAGAGATTGTTGCTCGTTCCAGAAAAGAACAGCAGATGGAAGAAGGAAATAAACAAACAGAAATAAACAGTTTTCGAAAGGGATTCTTCCAAAAAGCCCTGGGGGAAACGGAAAAGGAAGAATTAAATTTGAGCTCTAGTTTCCGTTATACACCGGCACGGTCGCAGCTGTTGCAGAAAATGAATATTTCTCGCTGTGTTGTGTTGTTAAATTCTAACTGGCATCGAATAAAGAGCTAGAAAAGAACAATTTGTTTATGGAAACGAATAGATTGCGCGTTGATTTCACGCTGCTTTTGTTCTTCTCGCCTAGCTGGCTGCATAATTTATTTCGTTCTTATCGGCTAGCGAATCTTTCTGTTGCTTTATGGAGAAGTTGCGTCATGCGATGACGTCACAGATTGCTTTAATTAAAGTAATGGAGAGTTGAGTTGTATTCCGTTCTCTCCAGGTTGTGTTTAGGTGTTAACACAAGTTGGATAGTGCGTGATTTATTCTTGTTCACAGGTTTTAGTAATTCTTTGAAACAAAGGCATAGCTAAAGACAGTAATGGAAGAGTAACAGGTGTTTTCATCATTTCTTAGGTGTCCAACCCCATTTTACACTTCACAAAACATACTTTGAAATTCCAATAAAAAATCTATTTCAAATCAGAAGACCTACGAGAGGACTTACTGCTTTTTGGAATTTTGAAGCAATAAAAATGCTACCTTTGTTTTTAAATGTACATTATACAAATCTAATTATAATATAAAAATAATAAATATTGTTATTATCCTCATATATACAATCGCGAATGATCGAGTAACGCTCCTGACGTCATCAAAAATGAAACTCGCGCCACGGCATGAAAATTTGATAATGCGTTTTGGTAGTGTGTAACATGCAGGGAAAGGCTTTATTGTGACAAGGCTGAACTCGATCTGGCAACTTTACAGTTTTACTGGTAAGACTGTGTCATTTCAGGGGAATGAAGAAACGAAAAAATGGTTAACAATGAACATTACCTACTGGAGTTAGGGTTACAATTTCAACTATCAAAATATCACCAAACAGGCAATGGCTTCGTTAAAATGTAGAAGCAATTTTCATCCGTCATCCTTTGGCGGGCGACTTTTTAGTTATTAAATAAAGAGTAAAATATTCGGTTAAAGTAATTTTTAAAGAAGGCTGTGTTTTTTTCCTACTGTTTAAAGCAAATGCATCCATTTTAAATTGGTAGACTCCTGCAACTGAAACACTAACAATACTCAAAGACACAACTTTAATTTACATTAATCTATTTATTTAAAAAAATTAACGCAGTTATTTAACTTTTTTTACAGGATAATTTTTTTATATATATTTTCTTCATAGAAAAATCGTACTTGTACTGCTGGCGAAAATTTTTGAAGTGAAGGCGTAAAATTGCGTTTTAACCTATCTCTAAATTCGTAAAGATTTCAGTCAAGATATTCTTCTTAGCCAAATTTCAGTGTAATCAAATGTAGCATGCTTGCTTCCTTGGGATTTTGTAAATTTCGGCATCAGTTGAAATAGTAAAAGGAAAAGCAGTTTTCTTCCGCTTCCACTGACGTGTTTTCTTCTTTAATGATAATCGTAAAATCTGCACTAAATTATTAGGTTTTCCTCTATCTTTTTCCTGCAATATATTTCAATCATTGATTGTCAAGCTCTCAAAGATTGAAGGATTCTCCCAACAATATTGTGGCATTAAGTTGTCTGGTGGAAACTTTTTTACTTTTCTTCCACGCGATACGCAAATGCAGGGAAGCTGAAATTAAAGTTCCACCGAACAAGGCAGCAGCTTGACCCTGTAAAAATACGAACAATATTTGATCGATCAAAATCCAGAAACAGAAAATCTAATGTGGACACAAAAAGACTTAGTTGTGCATCTATTAAATAAACCTTCTTTTTCAAAAACTAAAAAAATTATTACTGCTGAAATCTGAAATCTCTTCTGATTATAAAACTTTTAATTGCGCAAAACAAAGTGATTAAATGGGGTAGCCAACATACGCCTAATAGCAGGAAAGATTTACATGACCGTTAGAAATTGTGAACATATGGATTGACTGACCCGCCTCGCGGATAAAATATCTTGACTCAAGATACAATTTCAAATTAATATTGATTGGAAACGAAAAACAGGTGAAGAGCTCCGGTGGAAGACTCATCGATAACCAACAAGTAAGGTGAAGATCTAGATTTTGTGCAAGTCTTACATACGAAATTTCAACCCTCTACGACTATCCGTTCTTGAGTTATGCAAGATACGTACGTACATAGAGGTGAAACGAAAAAAACTCGCCAAAATGAACTCGGGGAAAGTCACAATGGATAGTTCAAATGACCGTGGGAAACTTCGAGGGACTTCTGCATGTATAGGTGCAAAGAAAAATAAGTAGTCCGAACTGATATAGAGATGATTAAAATGAAAATCTACTCTGAAATTTGAGGGGTTTTTTCCCCCTAAGTAGCAAAACTTCTTGAATTTCGTGCAGGGAGCAAAAATATAGTTACATTTCTCTCCCCCTCCAATAGTCCAGTAACCTTGCCTCCCTTGTCGAGGGGAAGGTATTTTGCGTCAGATCCAGTAGTTGATTTTTTGCTGAATCGTTTTTGATATTGTTCCAATAAATAACACAAGTTGTTGATCTCGAGTGCTGAACGCAACCTAGTCAAAAATCGAAAAAACTGAAATTTTACTTTACTGTTGCTTATATCCAATTTTAACCCTAAACGACTAGTTTTTCAAAAATACTTATTCAAAACGTTTTAAAAGTAGATTAAACTTGCTGCAATATGAGTGTAGAACTATATCTTTAGACCCAATAGTTTTTGAGCTAAAGCCATTCAGAACGACAAAATATTGCTAAAACTTGCAATGTTCGGAAAAAAAAAATCTTTTAAAAGATTTTTTCGGAAAGTATTGAGTCTAAAGAGACAGTTCTGGATTCATGTTGTAGCAATTTTAGTTTGCTTTAAAAACGTTCAGTTGATATCATTGAAAATCAAGTCGTTTAGGGTTAAAATAAGAAAAAAAAAAACTACAGTAAAGTTCAAATTTTCATGTTTTTTCCGATTTATGTAAAACTTGCCATCGGTGCTTGAGGTCAAAAACGGACGTTTTATTGGACCGATGTCTAAACAACTCAGCAAGAAATTAGAACTACCGGATCTGACGCAAGGTCTGATGTATATGGTTACTGGACTGCAATGGAAACTTTATTTGCATGTCACGGAAATGTTCTTCCAAAGTCACAAACGTTCTCTTCTTTCCTCAACTTTCTCCAACTCTCTCTCGCTACCCAAGACTCCCTCCACGAGTCCTGCTCTCCATGACGAAGAGAAGCTACTCACTCGGGACGAGTAAAATCTCTCTCGTCGAACTTCTCCGATGAAGATTAAGGATTATAGCTTCCTCTGCTTATCTAATTTTCAGGCCCCAGCACTCGGATCATTCCCGCTTTACGACATTTTTCCCTACAGAATTCCCTACGCCCGGAACAGGTGAGAAGAATTTCTGGCAGGATCCTTTCTTAGGCTCCTTGATTCTGGGAACTCTTTTTCTCCATTTTATGCCGCGTAAACTCTAATGTATGGATCATTTCGAGGTTTGAATGTCGTGATGTGGTTGTATATGGATCTCTTGGTGGGCCGCAAAATTTATGGTTTGGAATGAAATTGAGCTGCAGTGTTTTAGAGCGTTTGTTTACTTGAATGTTCCCTTAACATGGAGAAACGGTGAAAAAATCATTGAAAAATATTTTAATGAATCGTTTTATTTATCACTAGTGGCACCCGCACGGCTTCGCCCGTAATAGAAAAATTAAGGGTCTTTTGGTTCGCCTGTATATTTACAAATAATGTATGGTGAAATTTCTCGCCAATTGGCTTGTGCCCATGTTACGGTTCCACGTTATGATAATTTCGTAATTTATGATAGTTTTTTTCTTAAAATTGGAATAAAAAAAGAACCACATCGAATTTTCGAAAAATCGCTTCGAGGTGCACACCCCCATGCTACATACTAACTTTGTGCCAAATTTCATGAAAATCGGCCGAACGGTTTAGGCGCTATGCGCGTCACAGACATCCTACAGATATCCTACAGACATCCTACAGACATCCAGACATCTAGACATCCTCCGGACAGAGAGACTTTCTGCTTTATTATTAGTAAAGATAAATCAATCAAGTCTGTGAAAATGTGGTTGAGCCCGAAATTTGAACTTTTACAGTCTAAAGTTTAAAACTAAAGTTTTTTCATAAATAGTCATGAAGGAAAAGAAAAGATGCATAAAATATACGTTTTAATCTCACCAACAATTATTTCAACTAGAGCCGCTATATAGATAGGCCGACGCATCAGCTCAAGTTTAGCCATTTTGGATCGGATTTCCATTGTTGCACTGCTAGGGTTACCACAGCAAAGTTTCGGATTTCGCCAAATTTGCCAAAAATAATATTTTATTTAATAAACAATTCACGTGCCGCGAATAATCGATCGCAGTGAACAATCACCAAACGCGATAACTTGCCAGAAAAGGAAACCACTCAAAAAAACGCTCCGATCCAAAAAGGCTGATCTTAAGCTGATGCGTCGGCTCGTATACATAAGGGCCTTAATTTCAACTATTGCAGCTATTTTTTCAATCTATGCAAATTTCTTCCACGTCATTTAAAAAGGATTTACGAAACTTTAATTTCTTAAACCTTAAGCTCTATGTTGAATTCCTACTCCAAAGGTCGAAATGCTCATGAAAAAAGCAGCAAGTGGTTAACTTTTGAATCTATCTCTAGTTTCTTTCTTTTTTTTTTTTACATCGTTTTCTCCAAGAATATTTGTGGGAGAAATTTTAAATAAAACTCAGTGTTGTGAAAACTGGAGTTAAGGAGTTAAAGTGTAACTACTAAACTCCTGATAATTGCAAATATTTCAACTCCAAGCAATTGTAATAGACAGCATAAAATCATTTCAAATGTATTTTGGGTTATAAAATTCAATACTAAAATCACAACAAGCATAATTGGCTAAATAAAGATTAAGCGAATTAAGTCAGAAAAATCACTTAATATACATCTTTCTTTATACTTCGCTATTTAAAGTAATCAAGTGAACGTATTCTTTAGATACGTGCTAATGCTCTACATTGAGCACTTCAGAGTGTTGGCTTTAATTTTTTTTCTGGGTAACATTTTCGCAAAAAAAAAAAAAAAAAAAAAAAAAAAACTGCTAGAAACTAATTCAAGCCCGTTTGCGCAGAAATCTGTTAAGTATTATTGCAATTACATTACTTGTACGGGAAAATGTTGACACATAGAAATCGAGTTTTTTAAATTAAATATTTTGAAAAAAATTTTTTTTTTTTTTCTATAGCTGCCAATTATTATACCGTTTTCAGAACCAATTTATTTTAATTAGTGCAAATTTCAACAAAATAAATTATAAAATATGACCCGTTTAGTGACCAATTAGCCATTCCCCCCCCCCCCCTCCCACCAAATCGCAAATAGTTGCTGACATAATTTAAGAATTATACTTTAAATATTTTAAATTTAAAATTCATATAGGGTTATTCTGAATCTTGTGAATATATTTAACGACTAAATTTTACCGGAAAACTCAACGGAGGAACAACGCCTAAAAAAATTTGCGTCCCAAAATCCTGGAGTAAAGCAGGAACTTTTTATCTTTTTAATCATTACATAAAATTAAAATGTTATTGTTACAGTATTATTAACATAACAGTATTAATAACAAAAGATACCATAGTTCTGAATTAAAATTAAAGTGCAATTATCAAGAAAAAATTAACAAATAAACAAATAATTTGTAATTTTTGTCGGGATTTTCTGAGTTATTTTCCTTGTAGCCTCATACTTTGGCAACGTAAAATCGTCTCCGTTTCCATGGTTAGGGATTTTTCCTTGCCACCTTCAACCTTCTCCGGCCTGAAAAAGGGGGAATAGGGGAAACAGGTGGAGGCCTGTTGCTCGTCAAAAACAGCGACTAAAGTTTTGATGAGATTTCACCCTCGCTTTCGCTGTAATCTTCCCTTCCGGCCAAGTCACGTGCTATGCTTAACGTCCTCATGAATGGCTGAGGAGCTTTAGTTAGAGCAAAGAAGAGAGGAAAAAAAAAAAAACTAAAAAAAGAAGAAAGAAAAGGAAAAATGTAAGGTAGAAGAAACGTCTTCTTTTTCACCATTTAAGGTGAACGTGAGCGGGTAATTGCGTTTCCCTTAAATGAGTTTACTAAAATTTTAATGCTATGCAACGCCATTTTGGTTTCTTCTATCTTATATGGAACGCATCGTTGTCTGTCCTGCATGTACTGAATAACAAGCGGTGCTTATGCTTTAAGATTAAATATTTTCCTGCTAACTGTTACCCGAGGTAGCTAATAAGGGCGTTTGGATTGAAGTCAAATTTTAATTGATTAAATAACTATAAACATTGTTAGTGACGCACAAAAAATGTGGATGATTTTCCAAAATTCTAACAATATATTTTCCTGGCAGAAGAACACAAGAATTGCTTGACCAACAAAGATTGTGTTTCTTTTAATTGTGAGAAATAGTTTTCCCAGTGTATTTCCATTCACATGAAAACAATAACTCATTTATTTTTTCATAAGAAAAATCTTTGAATAACGAGAAAGTCACACTCTCATAGTCTTCTCAATTTCTTTTCTCAAATGTGTACTTAAATTATTTAAAATTTTCATTTCAACATTCCAAAAATTAAATTTGTAGCATTAAATTATGCACACTTAAAAGTGTAAAATGAAATTATTTAAACCTATTTAATTTTCTAAATAGTCAAAGTACACAACTTTAAAGTTTGTCCCAAGTTTTTAATGTCTCTCTTCTGCCCTAGAAATTAGTTCAACTATTATAGATGAAACGCAGAAATTTTGAATCTGCTGCATAGCAACACTAGTTATTCTCACAATTTTGTTTGATCCTTAGAGTATTTTGTAGATTTATTTTACCTAGAGTTCTTATTGTAATTTTGAAGTTGAAAACTAAGGTACGTAACTTTTTGCTGTCACTCACCCGGCAACATTTCTGTTTTATAATTTAAAAAAATGTTTTTAATGTTATGTGTAACTTAACTTAGATATACGAGAAAAAAAAAAAAACATTTTTAACCACAAATCTCATTTTGGCCCTTAACTGTCTGTGTAGGTAAAATTTCACTTTCCAGCATTTTCTATACCAGGGCAGCATAGCTAAATTTTCTTTTATAAAGCTCTCCTTAAAGTCTCAGTAAATGTTTTTAAAACATTCTTAAAACATTTTAATTTTTAAAGAATTTATGATTAGAAAATGTCGAGTTTTTGGAGAATCACTCATGTATATTCCTTGTCACAACCATTTAGTGAAACTTTGAATTATGTGGGCTGGTTACCTTTGTTCCTTTTTTGTAGCTTCTTAGAAACCATGGTTTGCGAACAGCAAAAGAAAGGCAGTTTTAGATCTCGGTGACCCTAATTAAGGACCGGAGTAAATCAGTTATGAGAAAAGAATTAAACTCAAATTTCGAGATCGAACACAAAACAAGTACAGTAGTCCCTCGCTACTTCGCGCTTCGACTTTCTCATCTTCACTACATCGCGGTTTTTTCTGTTTTTTTTTTTCTTTTTCTGTTTTTTTTTTTTTTTCTTTTTTCTTTTTTCCAATTATAGCAATGAGCCTTTTTTATGTCCTCGTGTAAATTTTTTCTTACAAGAGAATTACAAATTATGTCTTTTAAGTAAGGTAAACTCTTCTTAGGGACTGTAGTTGTACTAGTTGAGGGAGCGGAGGTTTAAAATCGCCGAAGAAAGTTTATCTCAATTTAATCTTAAACGCTAACTGCAAACTACAGTGAAACCTCCCTTAACGGACACTCCCGAATAACGGACACCTCTAATTAACGGACATTTTTGCAAGTCCCAGTCCCTCAATATAGGCCATTCCATGTAATTCACTCTGAATAACGGACACTCCGAATAACGGACAGTTATTTCACAAAAAAATTTCCTTGCGATCGTAGCGCTTCCGTTTTTTTTTTCTTTTCACAGAATATTTTGGTAACTGCTTGCCTTACAAAGCTTTTCATCCTCCACAACTGATATTCCACCCCCACCCCCGTCATTTCCTAATCACTGTTTCTTGAAATTAAAAAGGTGGTAAGGGGCAGAGGCAGCGATTAGGGCTTAAAAGTTGGGGGGCAGAAAAAAAAAAGAACTAAAAGGCATGGAACTTTTTGCGGGCAGCAAAAAATGAAAAAGAAAAAAAAGTCATAATTTTGTAACGGCTAGTTTTGAGAGTATTGAAGCAGATAAGTGAAAACTGATGTCAGCCTAACAATTAACGTACGTTTTTCTTAAGATTTTAATGAATTTTGTACACAATAACTATTCAAAAGTTAAGATAAGAAAGAAGAAACTGAGCGCTTGTTCTAAGTGGGGCTCTCGGGAGATGCAATTGAGCAGACCTGCGCTGGTGGTAGTAGTCGACTTTATGGCGCCGTGGTTTCGTTGGGTTGTTTAATTTCTAGATATGAAAAAGATTTGCCCATATTCAAGGTCATATTGCCAACTGTCAATCATGCAATAGTGATACTCGAGATAAAATAAATAAATTAACCATAAAAAGTGTGTGGGGGGAGGGGGGTTGCTCCGCCGAATCGCCGCCGTTGGTAATGCAAAAAAGAGATGTCAAACTGTTTTAACTGATTACTTTAATTGATTAAATGCTTTTTAAGACAAGTGTGTGCTGTCAGTATATCTTTATTAAGAAAAAACAGATTAATTACACTTGACGTAAAATGTAGTAAACCTTTCGCAATTGTTTCGATTGTGTTCTACAAAGGCCATTTGAATTCTAACAGCCCATTTTGAAAAAGGTAAATTAAGTAGTTCCTCCTAATAGCGGACACCTCCCAATAACGGACAAAACTTCTAGTCCCTTGACTGTCCGCTATTCGGAGGTTTCACTGTATAAATCACTGTATTATTACTAGGTTATAAATACATCTCTAATAGTGTTCAACAACGTACTAGCTTTTTAAGCTGTATGCGTAATACCTTTGATGAGGAAAAATGTAGAGGAAGAAAGGGGGTACATACGGTCACTAACTAGACATTAATTCATTATTGAACAAGTTGAAGTTAAGCTATTTTCATAGGTTAGTAGTAGTGTGTAAGAATGTGTATGTGTGTGTATACTTTATTTTCCAATATATATATATATATATATATATATATATATATATATATATATATATATATATATATATATATATATATATATATATATATATATATATATATATAATTAATGTGATATCGATTCCGTCTAATATATCTCGTTTTCTCACATTTTCTGCAATATATTAAGTAATACAAATGTAATGTTGGATAAGGGTGCTGTTTCATGTCTAGGGGGCTCTAACTATGTTAAAAACCTATTTAAATTGTCGTCAGTAAGTTTTATGCTCTCTAATTAGGAAAATATTCGGTTTATAAATACAGAATCCTACTTCGCGGAAATTCAATTATCGCGGCGAAGTCTGGGACGAATTAACCGCGATAAACGAGGGTTAACTGTATATGCAATATCTGACAGTATTTGTACACAGTTAATTCCCGATTATCTGCGAGTCAGTTAACAATCGAGAACATGTATTTTTGCAGGTAAAGCAAAGACCAATGACTGATTTTTTGGCGAAAAATTGTAAATCTAAACTCAGTTGTTTTAGTTTTATTGATTTCTTTATTTCTTGTGCTTTCTTTTTCGTACATAGCCTTGTTCTTTATTGATGTTAAGTTCTGTTGTGCAAAAATACAAAGCGGTTTTACTGTACTGTATACAGGGAGTTAAAATTTAACTTTTTATACGGGCCCCAGGTCCCCTAAATTATATTTAGGGAAATTATCTCCATTGAAAAATAATGTCAACACAAAAAGTTTGAAATTAGTACGACCAATATTCATCGAGATATGAAACGCAGCGTTTTGTGACTTACACCACTTTACACTTGCCGTCAATAACACCTTTTGGGGGAATTACATGTGTGCAAAGAGTGTGTGTGTGTGGGGGGGGATTCAAATTATTCGATCTTTTGCAGTGTGTTTTTGCGTATAACGGCATAACATTTGCATTTATTTTTTTATACCAATGAAAAATATAAATAATATATATTTTTTTTGAGCAATCACAATTGCTTATTGTTCTCATTTGACGGTCCTTGGCGTTGTGGTCCCTTTTTCAGCTGGACCAGGGGCCTCTGCAGCACCACCGTCCACCGGCTCCTCTGATCCTGAGCACTGTCCCCCGTAATCCGCTTTTCCTGGTCGGTGGCGTCCATGTCCTACACACACATGCATACACACCACACATACACATCCACACTTACACACACACCTACACACACATACTCACACACTCATGCCTGCACACTAACACAAACGCACACGTGATTGCGAGAAACATAATTTGAGTTCCAAATGTCAAAATTCAAATTAATTTTTAAACTTTTTTTTTTACTTTGACGACCTGTCATTTTTCTGAAAGGGTAACAAGTTCCAATCTAATCTTCTGTATGGTCCCTTAAAACTTTGAACTAGAATATCTCCTTGAGTTTTGGTCGCACAAATGTCAATTTTTTTGTGTCAGTAATAGTTTTCAATGGATATTATTTGCCAAATATAAGTTAGAGGACGTAGGGCCCGTATAAAAAATTAAATTATATATTTTTTGACTCATTTTTATTTTCGGTTAAAACTTTTAATATCGTAACTCCGCATCTGATTTTGAACATTTTTTGGAATTGGAAGTGTGCATCTAAGACTAACGGTTGCGAAAATAAAGATCTTGCACTTTAAAACGGAATACCCTGTATATTTTCACTGTTTGAAGAAAGTATTATGCATCAATACAGCTGAGTTTTTGAGGAAGGACAATTGCAATTTTCTTGACTTATTTGTCCCTCCTTTTAGCCTTTTTGAGCAATCACGATTGCTTATTGTTCTCATTTAACTGTTTTGAATTCCTATGATTTTATTTTCCCACCAGCACCCTCTGCCAGCACCACCGTCACGTCGACCGACCTCTTGCTGCTCCTCTTGCGAAAACCGTCTCCAGGTTGCGTCCCTATCCTACACACACACGCATACACACACACACATACACACACTCATGCCAGCGCACAGACACAAACACACACTCCTACACACACACACATACACACACTCATGCCTGCACACAGACACAAACACATATGCCTACATACACACACACACACGAACGCCTACACACACACACACGAACGCCTACACACACACGCGCGTACACACACAGCACTGCATACACAGCACGCACAGACATGCATACACACACACACACACACTTACATACATGCGCCTACACAAACACGCACGCGCATTCATACACACGCTCGTGATTGCGAAAAACATAATTTGAATTCAAGATGCCAAAAATTCAAATTAATATATTTTTTTTTTGGTTTATCCGTGGCACTTGTGCCACCCAATTCCGCGGATAATCGAGAGTTTACTATAAATATATTGGCCCGCACATTAATTTTTATTGCTCACCAGTGAAGCGAAAGAAATGATCCCTTATTAGTCAGAGTACTGTGATACATATTCATTACGTAATTGTGATGTCATAGACATGTTAGGTTCTATACCTCAATAGCTTTACGTGACCCAATACGGAGGATCATAGATCAAGTAAAAATAGCATTTCTTTAGAGAAAAAACTCAATCTCGTTTTAGCAACACATGATAATTCATCAAGAAAGGAACGTGAGCTCTTAAACAGCGTTATCGATGTATATATGTCATGATAAATCATTTATAACCTTCGGTATTTACCTAAATGATGGCGCTAATTGTTCCGGAAAATACTGTGATATAAGTTTAGAGCTTGAAGACAGAGACCTTACTTATATTTTGACGCAAAATTTTCTAAGTATGGCTAAGCGGTTAAAACTGAAGAGAAAATAAGGACGTTTAAAAAATAATTTCGAGTGAGTTAAATAAATACTTGCACAAACAAATATATTTTTGTCTCATTTTGTGTCGATATTTTACATATGAAAACACGCATTGTAGATGTGTTAGTAGTTTATTAAATCGATATATATGTATATATGGATGAATAAGTGTGTATGTTCCTTATACAAATCGACACTTTATGTTGGATCTTTGCCAAATTTTACACAGAGGTTGTTCGTTACTCAGATAAAATTTAAACTCACACACGTAATAATTTTAGAATTAAAAAAAAAGAAGAAAAAAAAAACAAGTCCAAGTTTAAATTTTGAGGAATGCAAACAAAGAGCAAGAGCTTTCTCACAGGTACTATACAATAAAAAGAAAGAATTCGATTGGACGAAGATTAAGTCGCAAAGCTAAATCAAATTTCTATTGGTTTTTTATTGGTTTATAATTTTCTCATTGATGTTTGCCTAACCCACTATTTTTTTTCATTTAAGCTGCTTGCTTACCTGGCTCTTGTCTTTTGTCGGATGTCTTTTCATCCACAAGATCATTTTGCATTGAGAAAGGCGTTCTCTGCAACGCCGAAACAAGTGTCTGCAGTAATCTGCAATTTGGGCTTTTTGACGTTGTTTTTTTTCTTATTTCACGGATGAAATCGTTGTCAGAAATTTCTGACGCGCAAAAAAAAAAAAAAAAAAAAAAAAAAAAAGCCAAGCTGATCACAGTTGTATTAACAAAAACGATTTTTATCAAAAATTTTTCGTACTCCACGAAATAAATAAATAAAAAAAACGAATCTGATTACATCTGTACGCAATTTTTATCAAACTTTTTTCGTATTCAAATAAATAAATAAATAAATAAATAAATAGATAAATAAATAAATAAAACAAATTAAAACAAATTAATTTGAACTTTGACATCTTGAATTCAAATTATGTTTTTCGCAATCACGAGTGTGTGTGTGTGTATGTACGCGTGCGTGTTTGTGTGTGTGGGGGGGTATGTTTGTTTGTGTGTGTGGGGTATGTGTATGTGTGTGTAGGCATGTGTGTGTAGGGAGGGGGTATGTTTATGTGTGGGTAGTTGTGTGTTTGTGTATGTGTTTGTGTGTTTGTGTGTGTGTGCGTGCGTGTGTGTGTGGTTGTTTATGTATGCGCGTGAGTGTAGGACATGGATGCAACCTGGAGACGGTTTTCGCTAGAGGAGCAGCATCGTGAGGAAACCGGCCGTCGGTGGTGCTGCAGAGGGAGGCGGGGGGAAAATAAAATCATAGAACATCAAAACAGTCAAGTGAGAACAATAAGCAATCGTGATTACTCAATTAATCAAAATAAAATAAAAATAAGTAAATGGAAAAAAAGAAAATATTTTTAATGATTTTTTCTCTCCATACTTCGTTAAATCTCTAATTTTAGCAGGAAACTTTTTATAAGAAGCCATCCTTAAAAGCATTAAACGTCACAAGGAAATAAGTTATGAACTTCAACTGACGTTGGGTATTTTATAAACTAATATTTTTATCTCCTGCCATTGTTACTAAATTGCAAGGAGGAACAAATAAGCAACTTCGAAAGTTGCAAAATTTTTCTAATTGTTACATATAACTCTTACGTGGTTACAAATGTAACTTCCATTAATGAAGAAATGCGGATATAAATAATCATTAACATTGACAATATAGGAACAACTTCTCCAATTCATTTCCTCCATTTCATCACCCTTCTCGTCAAGGCACGTGTGAAATCATCACTTTGGAAACCTCATATGATGTCATGTCCGTTTCCGATATTTCATGGGATGTCTCGCAACCTGTTGCATATTCCATTCGTTTAAGGATGTTTCAGAGGCAATTAACCCCTTCAGATCTCTGGTGTCCGGTATGCTGGACATACACTTTAAACAGCTGCTAATCATTTAATAATTGATTAACTTACTTGATTTTTTTTGTAGTTGACTCTTTACATTATGCTTATTATAATCTGTGAAATATTTTTTGGTTTTGGAATTGATAACACTGACATATAAGGATTAGGAGATAGAGAGTGGCTCATTTTTCCACCATGGATTCTCGTCTAAATAGCTAGGTTTTTTTCCTGATTTTTTCAAAACTATATAACTTTTAATTTATCATTTCAAACGCTTATATTATGTTTTATTATTGTTTAAACAACATTTTACAATGAAGTTTATTTCATATTTTATCTTTATTTATATGAAATATTAATTTTAAAAATATAAGTCCGGAATATTAGACGTGCCATATCTCGTTTAATTTTTTTCCTACAAACCTGAAATTTTGTTTATAAGATACCCTTTACCATAGTATACTGTGAACCAAATATAAACATTTTTGGTCAAATATTTCATAATTCCGACAGAAGGGGTTAAGAACATCCTAAGCACAAAAACAAATATTTATTTTTTTCCATAAAGTAACTAAGGTCGATTTGTGACTAAATAGTGAAATTCACCAGTAGGTATTTCTGAGTCATATGCAGTAGAAAGGTTGTAAAACCTTTGAGTGCAAAAGATAAATCCACGTAAAGTTTCTAAGATTTAAAAAGTAAAATAAAAAGGAGGTGCAATAATAACTGCTCAAACCACTTCAGAAAATTGAAAAAAAAAAAAAAAAAAATTGAATTTTGACATCTTGAATTCAAATTACGTTTTTCGCAATCACGAGTGTGTGAGTGTGTGTATGTAGGCATGTGTGTTAGTGTCTGCGTGCAGGTATGAGTGTGTGGGTAGTTGTGTACATGAGTGTTTGTGTGTGGGGGGGAATGTGTATGTGTGTGTAGGCATATGTGATTCTGTCTGTGTGCAGGCATGAGTGTGTGGGTATTTGTCTGTAGGTGTGTGTATGTGTAGGTGTCTGTATGTTTGTGTATGTGTTTGAGTGTGTGTATGTGTGTGTAGGCATATGTGTGTGTGTATGTGTTTGTGTATGTGGACATATGTATGTGTGTGTATGTGTGTGTACGTGCGTGTATGTATGCGTGAAAGTGTAGGATATTGACGCAACCTGTAGGCGGTTTTCGCTAGAGGAGCAGCATCGTGAGGCGGCCGGTCGACGGTGGTGCTGCAGAGGGTGCTGGTGGGGAAAATAAAATGATAGCACATCAAAACAGTCAAAGCAATAAGCAATCGTGATTGCTCAAAAAAAAAAAAAAAAATGCTGGAACATTAACCAGAATTAATCCTTCCAAATAGAGAAAAGTTTAATCCTTTCGTTTCACTACTTTACATAACACTTATTGTCTTTTCAAAAAGTAATAAATAAATAAACTGTCGTAGTTGTTATATCTATGTACGATCGAAACCCGTTCTCACGTCACCTTAAAGACTGTCAAGAAAGTTTTGTCATTGCTAGAGTGACGTCTTAACTGGAATAGTCTAAAACTTCATAGTTAAAAACTAGTTTACATTAAAGGGTGAAGAAGGCTAAAATCATAAGGGAGAAAAATACTTCATTTATTATTTTACCTCATTCTAAAATACTTTCTAATAACGGTTTGCTTAGTTTTTGAACAACGTTTTTAACACTCGTAGTTTTCATCATAAAGTTGATATTTAAGTGAAAAAAAAAGTGTTGGGGGGGGGGGACGATCTGATCTCGCAGCATAAATCATATTCGATTTAAAGCTACTGTATCTACCGTACAGTATTATTATAGTGTAACATTTTACTATTACTACATACTGTACGTACCGTACTGTTTTATTTTACGTCTTTCTCTCTCTGTCTTTCTCCCATTGATTTTTCTTAAAAATACAATAAAAATTCAGTTCTTTATGTAAGAAACGGAATGTATAGTTAAAAGATAGTTCAAAACAGTTTGAGGCGGGTAATACCCAACTAAAATAATTGGGTATCTTTATTTAAAAAAATCGTATGCATACTCTTTTCCACAACGCAAAATTTCGACTGGCGCGAAAGGTCTTGGAACGTATTCCTGGCGTAAGTCGAGATTCGACTGTAATAAGAATAATCTTTACACAAGATAAAATATTTTTACTCTAGTCTTATAAGCTTTTCTTGTCTATTCAGAGATAAGAACAAATTTAAAAATCTGAACACATGTACCCCCCTTTTCACTTACATCATTTCTCTTTTTCATAAGTGATTAAAAAATGCGACGATTATTACTTTCATGCACTGAATTACCAACGAACGTAATAAGAATAATCTTTACACAAGATAAAATATTTTTACTCTAGTCTTATAAGCTTTTCTTGTCTATTCAGAGATAAGAACAAATTTAAAAATCTGAACACATGTACCCCCCTTTTCACTTACATCATTTCTCTTTTTCATAAGTGATTAAAAAATGCGACGATTATTACTTTCATGCACTGAATTACCAACGAACGTAATAAGAATAATCTTTACACAAGATAAAATATTTTTACTCTAGTCTTATAAGCTTTTCTTGTCTATTCAGAGATAAGAACAAATTTAAAAATCTGAACACATGTACCGCCCTTTTCACTTACATCATTTCTCTTTTTCATAAGTGATTAAAAAATGCGACGATTATTACTTTCATGCACTGAATTACCAACGAACGTAATAAGAATAATCTTTACACAAGATAAAATATTTTTACTCTAGTCTTATAAGCTTTTCTTGTCTATTCAGAGATAAGAACAAATTTAAAAATCTGAACACATGTACCCCCCTTTTCACTTACATCATTTCTCTTTTTCATAAGTGATTAAAAAATGCGACGATTATTACTTTCATGCACTGAATTACCAACGAACGTAATAAGAATAATCTTTACACAAGATAAAATATTTTTACTCTAGTCTTATAAGCTTTTCTTGTCTATTCAGAGATAAGAACAAATTTAAAAATCTGAACACATGTACCGCCCTTTTCACTTACATCATTTCTCTTTTTCATAAGTGATTAAAAAATGCGACGATTATTACTTTCATGCACTGAATTACCAACGAACGGTTTGAAGAAAAACATTCAGAATAAATCATCTAATCACGTTTAAGTTGGTTTTGATGAAACATCATTGAAAGCGCACGCTGTCTTTGAATTTTTAGAAAATGTATTAGATAAAATCATGATAATTGATATTACGATGATAACTACAACTTATTTGTTTCTTTATACATATTCCATTTTAAATGCAATGCAATACATTTTATTCAATAGGCTGTTTTAGAAAATAGTTTTAAAAATAAATATTTGTTCCGAATTTTCCTTATGGCAACAATTACTTGTACCCTTACATCATTCTTTAATTTAACGGTAAACAATTTTTTTTTTCCATTTTTACGTTCCGAAATTCATTAAAATGTTTATTAAGAAAAGAATAAATTTAACGGTGTAGACGAAAATGTTGATTTAATGACATGAAGTTTACATGGATCGTTAACATCATTAGCGATGAAAAATGCAGCAGGAGGATTTTGATAATCAAAAGCGTAAATGTGAAACAAGATTGAAATTGCATCTCTGTCAGTGCCCAATTTAAATTTGCTCGAGTTTACGTAAAGTAGAAATAATAAGAGTAATTATACGATAACATTTTGGCATTGTGTCCTTTTATTTTGACAATTAGGTGATTAGGATTAAATATAGTAATTGTGCAGAATAAGTATCACTTAAAAATGTGAGCAATGTAGATGAAGAGAAAATATTTTCAGCATTTTATTGTTATTAAGAGCAAAAATTTAAACAATTTATATTACAGCATAACTTCGATTTAACGATACCCGATTTAACGATTTCCTCAATTTATTGATACATTTCACTGGACCGGATTTGACTGCAGTGAATGTCTGTGCTACTCGATTTAACGATATCCTTGATTTAAAAATAACTTCTTCCAGTTCCTTGATAATCGTGAAATCGAGGTTGTACTATACATGTTCTTGTGGAATTTAAAAAAAAACGCAATAAGACTTTAGTGAATTTAGATCGGTGTTTTTGAAGTTATTTTTGATTGAAGGTAGTGTTATTTATCTAATACATAATAATAGTGATAACAATAATAAAAAGCAATAAGAGAGGGAAAAAAATAAAATAAGGAAATTAGAGGCGGGGTGAGAAAGAAAAGAGGAAACAAAATATGATCTTCTTTATCTTTTCCTTACTAACAATAAAGCTGAAAGTCTGGATGTCTGGATCTCTATCTGGATATCTGTCAAGATTTCTGTGACACACATAGCGCCTAGACCGTTCGGCCGATTTTCATGACATTTGGCACAGAATTAGTTTATCGCATGGGGATGTGCACCTCGAAGCGATTTTTCGAAAATTCGATTTTGTTCTTTTTCTATTCCAATTTTAAGATTTTCTCACCGAGCAAATTATCACAAAACGTCGGCGAGTAAATTACCAAATTATCATAACGTGGAACCGTAACATGGGCAAGCATAGCGAATCGGCGAGAACATAGCAATTTGGCGAGAAATTCATCATCCATTATTTGTAAATATACAGGCGAACCAAATGACCTTTTAATGCTACGGGCAACGCCGTGCGGGTACCACTAGTTATGGTATAAAATGAAAGCAGTTTCATTCAAGCGATATATTTTGCAGTTTTCATGTGCTTTCACAAAGAAACAAAAGTAATCTAATTGTTTATTACAGTTTTAGCTATTTTTCGTTATTAACGGTTATGAAAGCTGTTAAATTGTTTAGTTAGAACACTTCTTGTAAAATCAGATAACTATAAATGAATGATACAATTTTGATTTTTCAATGACGAGAAATAATGTCAATTACCAATAGCACCCATGCTTACTTCGTAGTTTAAACCACTGTGATTAACACTACCATACCTGGAGAAGAAATATGAAAATTTGTGAACATTGTGCTCTTTGTTTTAAGATACGTTGTCCTTAAGAAACGTTGTATCATGCTAATTTTGCTTCAGTACTCTGTTATCGTTTTTTAACAGTGTGCAGCACATTATTTTTCTTTCCTGAATGCAGTTTTGTTTCTAAAAAGAATATTATGTTCCATTATATGATACTTGATTCGGCGGTCGTTAAAGGAAAAAATACTGAAAAAATTAATTTGAATTTTGACATTTTGAATTCAAATTATGTTTTTCGCAATCACGAGTGTGTGTATGTAGGCGTGTGTGTTTGTGTGTGGGAGGGTATGTGTGTTTGTGTGTAGGGGTATGTGTATGTGTGTGTAGGCATGTGTGTTTGTGTCTGTGTGCAGGCATAAGTGCGTGGGTAGTTGTGTGTATGAATGTGTGTGTTGGGGGGGGGGGGGGTGAGTAGGCATATGTGTTTGTGTCTGTGTGCAGGCATGAATGTGTGGGTTGTTGAGTGTGTGTGTGCATGTGTAGGTGTCTGTATGTATGCGTGTGTGTATGTGTTTGTGTATGTGTGTAGGTGCATGTGTGTGTATGTGTTTGTGTGTGTGCGTGTGTGTAGTTGTGTATGTATGCGCGTGTGTGTAGTTGTGTATGTATGCGCGTGTGTGTAGTTGTGTATGTATGCGCGTGTGTGTAGGATATGGATGCAACCTGGAGACGGCTTTCGCTATAGGAGCAGCATCGTGAGGAGCCGGTCTACGGTGATTCTGCAGAGGGTGCTGGTGGGAAAATAAAATGATAGCACATCAAAATAGTCAAATGAAAGCAATAAGCAATCGTGATTGTTCAAAAATGTATACTACATCATAAAGGATGCAAGGAATCCTGCACGTGGAGAATTAAAAGGATTTTCTTAGAATAAAAGTAGTATCTAACCTATATCTAAGGTCATGTCACGCCAGTAAAGGTTCTGATCCATAATAGCAGCAATAAACCATCATCCATTTTAAAGTGATCAACTTAAACTAAAATTGTGATAAAAAATTGCAGACAGTGAAAAGTAGTGCCCAATTTGGAAATCTCTCAAAATTTCAAATGATAATTCTATTTATCTTTAAGTACATACGCACATTGATGACTTTTATTATTACACGGCACTATACTCCAAGGTTCCCCATGCCTACCATTACACGATGTTTAACTGATTGAAAGGGACCTTGCAGGCAGTTCCGATTTTTTATTACTTTTTTATTCCGGTCAGGAACCAAGAAACGCATGATCCAGCACCCCCTTGTTGGCACGTCAGGTTTAACATGCGCCAGTCATCATTAACTTACATGGAGATCTTCACCAGAAAAGTATCGAATTCACAGCTCTCCAGTCATGGGGCATGTGAGGCATTTACTTATTCATTCATTTAGTAAATCATTTACATATTCAGTTATTAATTAATTCATTTACATTTCTTCATCCATTAGTTTTCTTATACACTTATTTTCTTATTTATTCATCATTTTATTCACTCACTTTTCCTAATATATTGATTAATAAATAAATTTATTTATTTATTTGTTTTCTCATTCATTCGTTTATTTATTCATTCAACTGATGAAACATGTTTTAAATAATCAAATGAAAAAAAAATCTTGAGAAAAAAATGTTATTTCACTTCGTTCTATACATGGAACAAAAAGTGAAATCCCCCCCCCCTTCTTTCTTTTTTTGAAGTTACTAATTAACGGTCAAAAGTGAAAAATAATATTTCAATGCAAGTTTTATTAAAAATTACATTATTCTGTCTTTATGCACTCTAATATGCAAAACAAATTTCCAGTTTGTTCACTTTGAAAAAGGTAAGTTATCTTATCTATTTCACTTTACCCCACATCCTCCTATATCTTCAACAAAAGCTGAATTTAAAAGATAGGGTCACACGGGGCAATTATGGGTCACTCTCTTTCCGGGGTAAACAATGGTCACCAACTTTTTACTGTTAAAAATGCTTTTGCAAAAAGACTTAATTATACTAAGTCATCCTTATACATTCAATTTTTCTATACCAAGGTCAAAAACAATGCAACAGTGAAGTAAATAAGAGAGAAAAAATAGTTTTCACACTTCTTTACAAACATCTTCAAAAAAGATTGCCTCGGAAAACCATGATTTTTTTCAAGATTCGCGTTGGTGAAACAGTGTTGAAGGAACAATTTTGTTGGTGCTGTTTTTTAATAGTAAATGGTCTAAGCTTTTCATACCTACATATATTTTTTCTTCTCTTTAAAAAAAAGTTAGCATAAAAGTATGCTTATTTATATCCCAGTTTAGCGGGGTAATTCTGGGTCACCGGGTTAATTCTGGGTCAGCATATTTTCTGATATTTTTGATGTTTTTCTTATTTATTTCTACGTGAATAATATAAGTATTAACTTCAACTTATAATTTTCTGTGCCAAACTCTCTCTTAAAAGAAATTTTAATGCTCCAAGTGCAACATTAGATATTTTATCATCTTCAATTGCTGCTCAAGTATCATGCACTTTTGGCTAGCAAATCAATTTCAGTTTTGAAGATAATTTATGTCAGCATGCAATTATGGCACGCATCAAAAAGCAAAATAAGCAACAAATTAATGCAAATCACTTTAGTACCAAATAAGGAGACAAATTCGATAGTTATATCAAATCAAACTCGCTTGTCTATCTTGTAACTGCAGGAGAAATCGAATTCACAAATGTAGTCAATGCAAAAAACCCTGCTTGCAAAAAAAAAATAAAAGTACCTCAACAAGCTGATATAGACAGCGTTTAAATGCAAAATGAACTTATTTTGGAATTGTTTATGACAACGACAAAAAAAAGGAAGAATTTATAATAATATAATTGCAAAAACAATCCTATTTTTAAAATGTTAAAAGATGGTGCTATAACCGAATTTATTCTGTACTTGAAAATCAGATATACTTTGTTGTGTATGATGATAAGCAACATGTTCTACAATGAGAAAGTAACTTAAATTTTGGACAAAGAAAATGCAGAAATGAATTTTCTGGAACAAGGTGTAGGAAACTTTAGTTTGTTCAAGCGAGACATTTCAAGAAGAAATTTGAAATAAGTGCATTTTTTTCAGTCTAATTAATTAAAATTGAAAAGAAAAATCGTTGCAGTTCATAGAAACATGAATGATGAAGGTAGCATACAACTATTGAAGAAATTTCTTCATCGAATTGTGGGGTAAGAGCAATAGCCAGTTGTAGTCGGCTAGTAAGAGTAACATCAAATTATTTCAATTATAATGTGTTATTTCTTAAACATAAAACATTTTGTCATTAAAAAGTCTCTTAGTGGGCTAAGAAATGATAATTTACAATAGTTGGTTACTTTTGACATGGATTACTTTTAAAAGAAGGGGGGGTGACCCATATTTGCCCCATGAGTGACCCATAATTGCCCCGATTCGGGGTAATTCCTGGTCACTCATTTAATTTAAATAAAATAAATAATAATATAATTTTAGGTAAAGGGATTATTTGAATAATTTCTAAATTCTGTAAGCTTACTCCATGCCAAATTAAATCATTTTATCTTTTATACTTAAGAAAATATTAAGTTGTTATGGTATTTTGACCCATAATTGCCCCGTCTGACCCTAAATACGCTATCTTGTTTTCTCGGTTCTGTGCTGTTGTAAAATTAAAAACTAAGTCTGCTAAAACATCACTGTGGAACAAAAATTCACAATATTATTTTAATGAACAGCATCGGTTATATGTTTTAAAATTCAACTTTAAATATAGCATATCAGCTCTCTAAGAATACGTCCTCTAAAAAAAATCAATACTACAAAAATATCGCACATAAAGCATGCAACCTCAAAGCGTAAGAAATTTTCTCCCACCAGAAAAGGAAAACTGGCACAAATTCTCCATTTCTCAAATGAATGCTGCATATATTTCATTCTTAGCATGAACAAAATGATCTTTCCTATTTCTTTGTCGTGAAAATAAATGCGAGAACCATTTGAAAAAGACGTAGAATAATCTTAGCGCAGAAATGTATAAAAATCAATTTTTCATTTTGAACTTAGCAGAAATGGATAGGGCGAAAAAATGTTGTTGCTATACATAACATTCATAGAGCATTCATAAATCCGACATTATTTGATGCAAATGTGTAAAAAATAAATAAAAAAGAAAGAAAAAAAACTGCATACACGTGTTTCGGATTTATTAGGAACCTTTTTAGGCAGAGGAGTGGAGCTCTGCGATGAGACTTTTTCTTTTTGAGCAATCACGATTGCTTATTGCTTTCATTTGACTATTTTGAGGTTCTATCATTTTATTTTCCCGCCAGCACCCTCTACAGCATCACCGTCGACCGGCCGCCTCACGATGCTGCTCCTCTAGCGAAGACCGTCTCCAGGTTGCGTCCATATCCTACTCTTACACGCATACATACACGCACGTACAAACAAACACATACACACACATACATACGCCTAC
Source organism: Uloborus diversus (assembly GCF_026930045.1). Lineage (NCBI taxonomy): Eukaryota > Metazoa > Arthropoda > Arachnida > Araneae > Uloboridae > Uloborus > Uloborus diversus. The sequence continues at coordinate 4,092,686 of NW_026557765.1, forward strand.
ACACATATACACACACACTCGCATACATACAGACACCTACACACGCACCTACACACAACTACCCACACACTCATGCCTGCACACAGACACAAACACATATGCCTACACACATACACATTCCCCCCCCCCGCACACACAAAAACTCATACACACAACTGCCCATACACTCATACCTGCACACAGACATAAACACACGTGCCTACACACACATACACATACCCCCCCTACGCGCAAACACACATACCCCCTACACACAAACACACATACCCCCACACAAACGTATAAACACACACGCCTACATACACAGACACTCGTGATTGCGAAAAACATAATTTGAATTCAAGAGGTCAAAATTCAAATTTTACATAATTTGAATTCAAGAGGTCAAAATTCAATGTTTTTTTTTTTTTCTGTCTTTTTTTTTTTTTTTTTTTTCGCTGTTGTCTGAAAGAATGACATTTTCTTGCATACTAAAGAACTTGTAATCTAGTAACTCTGGAACATGGGTATGAAATTTTCATTGCAGGTTTGAAGTGTATTGCTGCGAAAGTAGGTTTCTCCATAAATATATAAATAAATAAATAATCTGGGAAAATTTTCATATCTGTCGTTACAGAAAGATATGAGTTACAATAGCCTTTCCTATTTTGTTTAAACCATTTAGGGGACCATTTTGAAACTTTCTAATTGTCTGAAGTTGCTAGTGTACCTAAGTATTGAAATGAAACGAGCTGAGGTGTGCATCACATGACTTCCTTTTACTCAAATTTAATGTCATTTTCTCATTATTGGCAGTTTTAATGTGATTCAATAGTTTACTCTCTAAATATCACCAACAGTGGCCAAATTAAAACAGATTAAAATAAATAAATAAAAAATTTTTTAAAAAAATCGCCAAATTTGTCGAAAAGTTGGCGACAAGACTTGGCGACCAAAAGACTGGCGAAATATCGCCAAGTGCCCACCAAATTATAACACCACTTGAGTTTACATCGGAATTAACAATGATTTCCCCACAAAAAGGGGCAAAAGACCCTCTTTGGAGCATCCGAATGCAGCAAAAAAGGGAGGTGCACAACTAGACCCCACTAGGAGTCTACGTACCAAATTTCAACTTTCTAGGACATTCCGTTCTTAAGTTATGCGACAGACATACGCACATACCTACATACAGACCGTCACTACTTAGGCAATTATCCACGTGTGGTCGAGTCGAAAAGAAAACTCAACATTCATTCGGGGGTGAGAAAAAATGAAAATTAAGGTCGATTTTTGGGTGAAAATTTTTTTGTGAATGTACTACTTCCTTTTTTGCAAAAGGAAGTAAAAAAAAAAATCGGGATCGTATTTCATTTATTCGTAATTCAAACAAACTTTTGGTGCGGAAGTTTTTGCCTAGTATGTCTGCTGAAAGAGATAAAGCAAATATATCCAATAACTTGTAAAATGTTTTGAAGTTTAGCAAACTGCAGTAATTATTTTTTGTGTTTATGGATTTTCATTTTTATTCTTTTGAAATTTCACTACATCACAAACTGTCTGAAGCTTATGTTTTGCTTAAAACTAGGAATAGAATGTTTACTTACTTGGGTAATTTCTGAATATTCTGTCAATCAGTACAAGGTGGCGTAGTCAAGCTCGAAAACAGAAAATAAACTAAAAGCGCTGAATTTACTTAAAATGATTGATTTTTTTTTTTTTTTTTGCTGATGAATTTCAAAACTTGAAACGCAGACAATTTTTCTTATTTCAACACACAATTTGGATACCAGGCGTACGGCCGTTTGCAGCCAAAAAGAAAGGTACGTAAATTACATGTAACACAGTTCCCTCATGCGGAATTTCAGCCAAATACGACTCATTATTCTTGAGTAATACTACACTCAAAGCTAAGTTATCGAAATAGTAAAAACTGTCTCTTTTAGAGTAATAGAAACCTTTTTATTTATAAGGTGTTTGTTTTGCTTAACAGCTGAAGAAACTAATGCAATAAAATTATGTTGAGTAAAAACTTCATTTTTTAAATGGCATTCTGAAAAATTTCATTCATAGTAAAAATACAGCATCAGGAAATCTTCCGTAAAAATATTCCAAAAGCCAAGTCGAAGCCACGTTCAGATACTCTCTAGTTCCATAGTCTTACGAACGTTTTTTCTCCATGTTTCAGTTTTTTAAATCCTTTTCCTTCGCTCGTTACACATTTAAGAACTCTGGAAAAATTTAATCTCAAGATAAACACATTAAAATATAATTACAATTACGTGCAATCACTTACAAGAAACAAAAAAAAAGAATGTTCTTGGATAAAACAGAAACAAACATTTGCTCATATTTTTTACACCCGGAAAAGCATCCCCTAATAGAATGGAAGAAAGAACCAAGTACTTTAATAAAACTGAGAACTTTCACAGATGTGTACACGTACTATGTTTTGTTAGCTAAAAGCAAATCAAACGTGAAAATTTTATTGCAGCACAAGTAAAAGAGAGAAAAAAGGAAGTACAAAAAAAGGAGTAAAACTCGTAAAAATTCCATTTCAAGAAAGAAGGAAATTACCAAATAAATCGCGGGTTTTTATAGTTTCTCTTTCATACTCCAGCTGCTAGTCTGAAATTACTTTTAACTTCAACGTCTTTGAATATTTGACGTCTTAATGTCTTTCCTGCTTAAAATACTAATCTTTCGTTTAGTTTCTCTTCTATTGAGGAGGAAATTAGTTTCGATTCTGGGTTCTTTTCAATTGGGAAGTTTTAGAATTTTTTTGGAGTGGATGGTTAAGTGACTATTTCCAATATCAATACTTTCAGTATGGAAATGGTTTCTTTTTCGAGAAGGTTTAACCAAATAAATCTTTTATTTCGAATGTTTTGTATCGTTAAAGTGAGGTTTAAAACGAACTCAAACTACGGTAGCATAAAACCAGTAATAACTTACTTTTAATTAGTTTTCAAGAAAAAACACTGAAAACAGGGTATAACTAATTTTTGTGCTTTATGAAATCCATTTCGCGATTATATTTATGCATGAAAAGTAGAAAAATTTAGAAATTCATTGTTACACATTTTGTTTTTGGTGAATAATGCAGTACTGTAGACTGATTTAAGTTAAAAACTGCTTCGACTGACTGTTTTTGACATATTAAAATTTTAAAATCAAGGATTAGGATGCTGGAAAATCAGTAGCGCTTGTAAAAAGGTTTCTGGATTATATAAATCATAACTACGAAAATTTTAGTTTTTCATAGCAGCAGGTTGTTACTGCGCACAAAACAACCTTCTGTCTTTAAATAAAGGATATCTGTAACAGATTCAATTAATAAATGGGAGCATAGTTCATCGATACTTCATCATTATCATCATTTACCCTCACCAGGGTTGGCACGGTGGTGATTGGTGGAGTTTCAATAAATAAATAAACCATCATCATCATTGGCAGGACAGTCCTTTGTGGGCCTTTGCTTTCTTCAAAAGCTTTTCCCAATCCTCCCTCTTGCAAGAAGTTAATATCCAGTTCCTAACTTTTAAAATTACAAATTCGTTATCCAGGCAGACCCTCCTTCTTTTCTAGATCTTCCTATTGATCTTCTACAAACAGGAGGCAACTGCATTTAACAATTTCAGCTGTGACAAATACTGTAAAAAAAATCCACTGTACAGCAACCCAGAACGTCAACTACTGTTAAAAGAGAACGAAAGAAAAAGGAAGGAGAGAAATGTGTATATCTCAAACATTATTGCAAAGCAAAACTTTTACAATAATGTTTATGCCAAATACTATAAAGCATGTAAATGAAGACGGATTACCCTAATGACACTTAACTGGATCTTCCTTAACCGTGTGGCGTAAGTCAGAGAGCACATAACATAACTTTTCCCCGAAGCTTGAGGCCCTTTTGGTTCAGTGGTTAAAGCACTGGGTTAGCATCATAAAGGTCCGTGGTTCAAATCCCAACCCAGACAATCACCGTCCACGTTATGATGATCCGTACGCCACAACCGAAAACAGTATGCAGTCTTTAAACGTTCAAAAATGAGACGAAGAGGAGGAGAAGAGAGATAGGGAAGTAAACGAAAAATGCATGTGCAAAAATTTTGATTAAAAGAAGTAAGAGTGATACTTACATCAGCCCTCCCATTGTTCAAACAATCATCCATCCTTGATCGTTCAAAAATGTGAGCGAGAGATAAATGGATTTACTAAAATGTTAATTCAAGTTGATTTCGAATGAAGAGTTGCTTGTAAATAAGCCTCTACTGTCCGAAAACAATAAATAATCCTCTGTTGTTCAAAAAGGAGAGCAAGAGAAATGTATGTATTAAAATGTCGAGTCAAGTTAATTTTAAATGAAGAGTGACTCAAGAAGCAACTTCCATTTTCCAAAATAATCATCAATCCTTGATCATCCAAAAATGAAAAGGAGAGATTGAGACAGAGAGATGAACCTATTAAAGTCAAATTAATTTGAAATGAACACTGAACCATAAATCAACTTTCATTCTCCAAAAAAAAAAATCAACAACCCTCCACTATTCAAAAATGACAGCAACAGAGAAAGATAGAGAGAAAGATAATATGGGCTAAAATATTGAGTCGAGTTGGCTTTAAATTCAGAATGACTCAAAAACTCAACCTACTGCACCGAAAAACGATCAGCAAGTTTTGATCATTCAAAAATAAGATCCATACAGAGAGAGACTGAGAGAAATGTATTAAAATGTGAAGTCAAGTTATGCTGATTGGATCGGCTTAGGTACCGGAATGTGGGACAAAGTGAAATGGAGAAGTACTTTTGTGATGGAATCCACATTAGATTCCCTTATTTTTCATTTGTTTCGATTTCGCGCAGGAGATTTCCTCAGAGCGAATTTTGATCTGTCCCGGTCTGTGACAATATAAAAGTGATGACGTCACAACAGACGGTTATTTCGTATGTGGCGCCAGTGTCTTTTTCCCCGCTATCATAGGCTGCCGAATATGGTAAGGTTGTGTTGTGACATCATCACTTTTATATTGTCACAGACCGGGACAGATCAAAATTCGCTCTGAGGAAATAGCCTGCGCGAAATCGAAACAAATGGAAAATAAGGGAATCTAATGTGGATTACACCACAATTTTCTCAGTTCTTAGCACCATTCATCTGGTTACGTTGCGGTGGTGAGAAGAAAAGGGATGTAAGGGGACGTTTTTATGTTTTGAGTAAAACGCCGTTGAAGTTTAGATCCTAGGTAAGCTTTCATTGGATTTTTTTAGAAATAACGCTGTGTAGCAGTGTCTACCAGGGCTCTTAGCACTACTTCTTGCCCCAAATTAGAGGAAAAGTCCTCCTATAGTTTGTACTGGTTATCTGCAAAGTTTTAATTCTGACACTTTCATCCCTTTGCTTCTTTCTACCACATTTTACCTTTGTAGTAACACATTTAGTCTATTCCAATCAGGAAAAAATTATGCCTGAAGATCAAAGCTTATGATCATACATGCAATTTTCAAAAATTGATACTCATATAGTAATATTTTGTTGTGAACCCAACATTATTTTTAATGTTACAAAATTATAAAGCTCTTGTTATTAACATTTTAAACATTAGTTGAGACTTCCTAAAATTTGATGCAGTATTTGTACTCGTATTTTTGAGCAATCACGATTGCTAATTGTTTTCATTTGACCGTCCTTGATGTTTGGTTCCTTTTTCAACCCCCACCGTTCTCTGCAGGCGCGGCTCCTCCGGTCCTGAGCAATCCGCTTCTCCTGGTCGATGACGTCCATGTCCTATACACACACACACGCTCATACACATACATGCCTTTACACCACACATACACTACACATACGCCAACGTGCACACACACGAGCCTATACATACACATACACAACTATACACACGTAACCGACCAAGAGGAGGTGCAGGCTTGGAGGGACAGGAGCCGTTTCTAGAAACAAGTGAGTTAGGGTAGTAACCAATGAGTAGGGTCCTGTCGCAACTCGTGATTGCGAAAAACATAATATGAATTCAAAATTTCAGAATTCAAATTAATTTTCTCTTTTTTTTTTAATATTAAGCTCTTTTGTATTTCAAATGTTTTGCCCAACTAGTCAAGTGCAAGCGAGGTAAAATGAAGTTGGTCATTTCGTTTACTTATTCAATTATTTATTAAATCTCTTAAGTATTATTTATTAGTTGTTTGATTTACATTCCTTCATTAAATTGATCATTTATTCATTCATTCACTTTTTTTCTAATTCATTCACTATTTTATTCATTCATTTAGTTTTCTTACATATTAATTAATTTATTTATTTACATGTTTATTGCTTTATTATCTTTTCATTTATTCATCCATTGTTTTATCTGCACATTCATTTGATCAAAAATATTTTTAATTAATTCAATAAAAAATATTTCATTAATTAAAATATATTTCATTAGAAATTATACCTTATTTTTCCCTTTGTTTCATAAAAAAAGAAAGTGAAAAATCTCACATTTTTTTCAAAGTATGAATTTACTGTCAAAATAAAAAAATAACATTACAATGCAAGTTTTAAGATAAAATGTATTGTTCTTTCTTTGTGTACTGAAATTTTCAAAAAAAAATTATTTTGTTCATTTTTTGAACAGATAAGTTATCTTAACTATTTCACTTTTCCCCTCATTTCCCTACTAAAATATTGAGTAAAGTTTGATTTTAAACAGAAAGAGATTTTAACTCAACCTTTATTATTCTAAGGCAGTAAGCCATCTTTGATCATTCAAAACTGAGAGAGAGAAAGAAAGAGAATGATTACAAACATTTTCACAGCATTTAATTTCAACAATTCAAGATAATCGGCCAATGATAGTAACTAAATACGTTTATTACCTCTGATGAATTTCATACATTCAACAAAAAAAAAATAAATAAATAAAAAAAATAAAAATAAATAATGAATAGAAAGAAAGAAAATAAAAATAAAGATAGTGACACCGAAACTTTCACAAAATTGCGTTCGCCAAATTGTTCCTTTAAAAACTTTCGAGATCATCAGAACAAACTCTGCCTAAAGTCATTACCAATAGTTAGAGTAAAAACACTAACCTTAATTCCCTTTAATGCCTTTTTTATGCACTTGTTTGGCTGACTAATGGAATTGAATTTTTATGTACACCATAAGAAAATTCCGAAACGTTGCAGACTACTTCCAGCTATGTTCCGGGTTTTCACAGGTTTCCCTCTGTTTCCCTTTAAAAAACAAGTTAATATTCCTTTTTGGAGCGAATTTGCATTTACGACTTTTAATAAAAGTTAATTTTAAGACTCAATCAATGTGTCAGCGGATCTTACTGCTTTATCCGATTTTATACCGATTGCAGCTTATTCGCAGTTATTTTCCAATTTTTCACGGTTCCCATCAGTTTTCTGTTAAAAAACAAGTTAAAGTTTCTTTTTGGAGCGAGTTTACATTTACGACTTAAAATACAGGTTAATATTTAGACTCAATCAATGAGTTCATCGGATCTTATTGCTTTGTCAGATTTTGTACCCGATCGCTGATAATTTCCAGGATTTACTGAGTTTTCAGTTGTTTCCACCAGTTACCTGTTAAAAAACAAGTTGATGTTCCTTTTTGGAGCGAGCTTACATTTTCGACATTTAGTGCAGGTTAATTTTAAGACTCAACCAATGTGTCATCGGATCTTATTGATTTATCCGATTTTGTATCCGATCGCTGATAATTTCCAGGATTTACTGAGTTTTCCGTTGTTTCCGCCAGTTTCCTAACACGTTGATGTTCCTTTCTGGAGCGAGCTTGCATTTACGACATTTAGTGCAGGTTAATTTTAAGACTCAATTCAATGAGTCATCGGATCTTATTGCTTTGTCCGATTTTGTATCCGATCGCTGATAATTTCCAGGATTTTACTGAGTTTTCCGTTGTTTCCGCCAGTTTCCTAACAAGTTGATGTTCCTTTCTGGAGCGAGCTTGCATTTACGACATTTAGTGCAGGTTAATTTTAAGACTCAATTCAATGAGTCATCGGATCTTATTGCTTTTGTCCGATTTTGTATTCGATCGCTGATAATTTCCAGGATTTACTGAGTTTTCCGTTGTTTCCGCCAGTTTCCTAACAAGTTGATGTTCCTTTCTGGAGCGAGCTTACATTTACGACATTTAGTGCAGGTTAATTTTAAGACTCAATCAATGAGTCATCAGATTCTTATTGCTTTGTCCAATTTTGTATCCGATCGCTGATAATTTCCAGGATTTACTGAGTTTTCCGTTGTTTCCGCCAGTTTCCTAACAAGTTGATGTTCCTTTTTGAAGCGAGTTTACATTTACGACATTTAGTGCAGGTTAATTTTAAGACTCAACCAATGTGTCATCGGATCTTATTGATTTATCTGATTTTGTAACGATCGCTGATTATTTTAAGGATGCACTGAGTTTTCAGGTGTTTTCCACCAGCTTTCTGCTAAAAAAACAAGTTAATGTTCCTTTTTGGAGCGAGCTTACATTTAGAACTTTTAAACAGGCTATCATTTAGATTCAATCAACGTGTGAACAGATTTTATTGTTTTATCCGATTTTTTACAGATCGCAGATTATTTGCAGCTATTTTCGGAGTTTTCACGGATTACCATCAGTTTTCTGATGAAAAACAAGTTAATGTTCCTTTTTGGAGCGAGCTTACATTTACCTTTTTTAAATAAAGGATAATGGACTCAATGTGTCAGCGGATCTTACTGCTTCATCCGATTTCATACCGATTGCAGATTATTCGCAGCTATTTTCCGAGTTCGCGTGGGTTACCATCAGTTACCGGCTAAAAATCAAGTTAATATTAATTTTTAGAGAGAGCTTACATTTTGAACTTTTAAACAGGTAAATATTTAGACAGTAAATATGTCATCGAATCGAATTGCATTATCGGATTTTATACTAAATGCAGGTTATTTCCAGCAATTTTCTGAGTTTTCACTGGCCTTCCAACAGTATTCTGTTAAAAAACAAGTTAATGTTCCTTTTTGGAGCGAGCTTACATTTAAAACTTTTAAACAGGTTAATATTTAAACTCAATAAATATACCATCGGATATAACTGCATTATCCGATTTTATGCCGATTGTAGATTATTTCCAGCTACGTGCCAGGTTTTTACGGGGTTACGATCAGTTTTCTTGTTGAAAAAAAAAACAACTTAATGTTCCATTTTGGAGCGAGCTTAAATTTACGACTTTTAGTACAAGTTAATATTTACACTCAATCAATATTTTTTTATCATCGGATGTAACGCCGAAACACGTGTCTGCTGTTATTGGCAAATTTGTGCTTCTTCTAACTTTGTTTGTCTTACTTTACTATTGCTTTATTTGATTTCATAAAAAACAATCTACTTATATTCCTTTGTAAAATCATAACTACTTAAGAAACGAGCTGATGTGTGCATCACATGACTTCCTTTTACTCCAATTTAAAGATAATAGTGCCTCGGAGTGAGCAAAAAAACACTTTTAAATACTTTCATTCCAAGTCTGTTGCGAACCGAAGCAAAAGAAAACGTTTTTATACAGATAAATGTTCCCAATATTGGCAGTTTTAATGTGATTCAATAGTTTAACTCTCTAAATATGGCCAAAATAAAACCAGATTAAAAAAAAAAAAAAAAAAAACCGCCAAATTCATCGCCAAGTTGGCGACCAAAAGCTTGGCGATATATTGCCAAGTGTTTGCCAAATTATAGCACCGCTTGAGTTTACATTGAAATTAACAATGATTTTACACCAAAAAGGTGTAAAAGACCCCCCCCTTTGGAACATCCGAATGCAATCAAAAGAGAAGGTGCACAACTAGACCCCACTTGGAGTCTATATGCCAAATTTCAACTTTCTAGGACATACCGTTCTTGAGTTATGCGAGATACATACGCACATACGCATATACATACGTACATACAGACGTCACGAGAAAACTCGTTGTAATTAACTCGGGGATCGTCAAAATGGATTCTTCAGGTGTCTATACGTTCTTAGACATGTATCCACGTGTGGTCGGGTTGAAAACAAAAATCAATATTCATTGGGGGGCGAGCAAAACAGAAATTAAGGCCGATTTTTGAGTGAAATTTTTTTCGCGAATACAATACTTCCTTTTTTGTAAAAAAGGAAGTAAAAAAAACTGCATTCATGAATTCAGAGAACGAATCAGACTACAAGCGCGGCTTTGAAGTCGAAATAGAAAACAGCAAGAAAACGATTGGTTTTTTTTCCCTTGAAGAAAAACGTTCTAAAATAAGTTCTGGGTTTTGTGAAACAAAGGTGAAAATATTTTATTCCATACATAAAATAACATTTCGTATTTTCACGGGGTAAAAAATAAACGGAAAAGTTATCTCTTTCCTTAGACCACATGGAAGGCGCTTTAGAACCAGAAGCGATATTCGCGTATTGGAAATTTTCTTTCAGCGCCAGGTAAATTGCTAGGATTTTTTTTTCGAATGAAGAAAAGAACAATCCGGAAGCTTTTTTTGCTCTTTTCTTGGAGGCGGCTCGAAATAGAAGGAATTGAGTTGCTTTTTTAACCGACTTCAAAAAGGAGGCGGTTATCAGTTCATACCGTATGTATGTTTTTTTTTTTGTTTGTCCACTCACAGCGTCTCACCTAGTGGACCGATTTTGATGATTCTTTCTTTAATGGATAGGGGATGGCTCAACTTAGGTCCCATTACTTTGTTTGACCATATTTGTCCTTTAGAAAAAAAGTTATGGGCAAAAAACCATAAATTTCATGCAATTTCCCTATTAAATGATTAAATACTGTAACGAAGTTCGCGCTTACCTTCCGTGGATAACGGTGGCTCAGTGGTAGAATTCTCGCCTTCAACGCGAGCAGCCCGGGTTCAAATCCCGACTAGGACAAAGTGAATGAAACTAAGATTTCGTTTCTACTGTTTCTCGAATGTTCTATTGATTTCTGTATCTTTCCGATTCTGGAAAATTCCGGCATTTTCTCAAGTGGTAAAAATACATTTTTAGTGTCAATCGCTTAAAGTTTAAGATGTGCTTATAGTTTTTTTTTTTTTTTTTTTTTAGTATGTAGCATTTTTAGGAAAAAAAAAAAGGGGTAAAGTTTTCATGATGTGTAACTTCTTACTTTTACAGAAATATATACATTTACACTAAAAAGGATGAAAAAAAAAATTTTGGAAAAAAATAGAACCGACTTCAAAATTGCTCTAAAAAGAGAAAAATAATTTTACTCTTTAAACACCATCGATAATACTTTTTAAACATAATTTTTGAAGTTGGCGCAAAAACGATAGAACAGATCATTCACCGCCGTAATTCAACTACAACTATAAATTTTACCAGGCCTAGTTCCCTTTACTACCACATACATTATGCATTGATTAACAGCATCTTTGAGTAACGATATAAATGTTTCGTTTCTAACTTTGGGTGATTTTCTGAAAAAAATATGAACGAAGCATGGTTACACTGGATTTTACTTTTTGTTTTTGCGCCAACCTTCAAAAATTATGTTTAAAAGTATTATCGATGGTGTTTAAAGAGTAAAATTATTTTTCTCTTTTTAGAGCAATTTTGAAGTCGGGTTCTATTTTTTTTTCTATTCTTTGAAATTCTTTAATACTTTTGAGGTGATTTTGAAATGTTTGTCGGCGTGTTGAAAGGTCAAAAGTGAAATCTGCTAATAGAATCGATTTGCATTTGCAATGAATGTTGAAAAAGAAAAGTATGTGATCCGCGCGTTTTGTCAAGTGTCAGATTTTTATTTTTTTTGTTTTTGGGGGAAGGTTTCGGATCATGGTTCTCATGGTGATGGTATTTTTGATTGATGTATTAATCGTTATTGCCAATCAGCAAGCGACTGGCGAAACTATGATGGGTTAATTCAATCATGTAGAGCTGATGACGTGAGCCGAAATGTTGGTGGTGAATTTGCACTAGTTGCGATATCAAGAAAACATGATTATCAATATTTTCTTTTGCCATCACATTAACGGTGAACATTTATCCTTTCCAAATGGCATAATAGAACAAAAGACAAATCCGGGTCCTTCGGGGAAATTTATTTTGAAAGATGGAGCGAGCTATTGCCAATAAGTAAGGGAGTGTGGGCAACACGGTTCGTCGAATATTGTAATGAACAAGTGCCGTGCGTAGAAATTTTGATGGTAAATAAGTACCAATGGGGTCGTTTCCAAAATTTTAAAAGTGTTTTTTTTCCGAAAGAACATGTTTAAAAACACAGGATCTGACCATTTTTAAAATAGTTTGTTTTAGTTTAATATTTAAGAAAAAATACTTAAATCGGTGCGCTTTCATTGTTTACGCTCCTGCCGATGACATCACAAATGATGAAACGCCATTCAGTGTTGCCATTCGCGGAGCAAAATATTTAATTCGCATCCTTACTAACGTGTATTGGCAACGATATGGTTGATAGCAAGCGTAAAGCGCAATATTCAATTCGTTTCTTGATTATTATAACGTGGAAACGCGATAGAAAGATGTACCAAAGTTTATCATTTGTGACGTCATCAGGACCACTCTTTGCTTGAAAAATCGGACGTTTTTAAAAAATTAATTAAAAAATAACTGTTGGGAAAATGAAAGAATTTTCTGGGTCCAATGTTATTTTTTTTTTGCTTATTTTATCAATTTCAGTGACTTAAAGTAGTATTTTTGACTGAAGGAAACAAACCCATTGTGACAATGATAAAGAAAGCCTTTTGTTGAGGAATAAATGATACTCCGAAGCAATCCAGAAGTCATGACCTGGTGGATCAATTTGAATGATGGAGTAATCCACTTAGACGTTTTTTTTTCGCGCTTTTTTTTTCAGCGGAAACCAAATAAGCGAGCTTGTACAATAAAGATGACGTACAATAAATGACAAAAATGCAAAACAATGAAAAATGAAAAAATTACAGCTACTACCTTTCACCTGCAAACGGCAGAATACTACATGAGACAAACACTTTGTTAATATTATAATTTTTGTGGCATCACCTCAACAGCTTTCATATTGTGTGATCAGCTAGCAGTGCGGGTCGTGGTAGCCCGATCGGTAGAGTGTCGGATTCGGGGCCGGAGGGTCCTGGGTTCGAACCGCGATGGTCGAAGACCGACCGTCGTCATTAAAGGGGACTGGGCGACGTTAAATATGCTCGTGGTCTCAATGTCCTCCAAGTGAAACGATACCTCTGGGGGTGCTAGTACTAGGTAGCTATTAGCTCCTGAGCTAATTCTAAATTCTCATTAACTGTTCGATCCGGTGATGGTGCTGCCATCTATCGGTAGATAAAATAATGGAGGCAAGGCACTTAGTATGCAGTCCTCGACATAAATACAGTTGTAGTCAGTTGTGACTCTGAATAGGAATAGCTAGCAGTGCAAACAATTTTGTGAAACCTTACCCCATAAAATCGGTGGAGTACAGCTGTCTCCACTGCTCTGGAGTACCTTAACTGATATAACTGGTGCAAAGTTACGCGTCACTTGTAGAAGATTACACCAAGGTAATGTAACAATTGGGTAACGTTTCACGAATTTCTGCGTAAGGTTCCACCATAATTTTCTAAATGCCTATAGAGAAATTGCTTGAAATGTTATACATTGGCAAAAATAAAGCTTTCATGCAACTTTCTGGAACGAGTACTCATTTTGAAGGGTAAGTTGTCTTACACTTCAAGTTAACTATTCGAAAGTTTAAATTATCTAAAAGTATTACATGATCAAGTAAAAGCTTCTTTCTATACGTTTTCAAGTGAAAGTGTAAAAATTAATTAGTAGTTTGCCATACTTGAAATTTCGTTATAACAGTATGTTTTAAAAAAATTGTATTAATTTGAATTTTTGGCATCTTGAATTCAAATTATGTTTTTCGCAATCACGAGCGTGTGTGTGTATGAATGCGCGTGTGTGTTTGTGAAGGCGCATGTGTGTGGGTGCGTGTGTGTGTGTGTATGTATGCAAGTGTGTGCGTGTTGTGTATGCAGTGCTGTGTGTGTACGTGCGTGTGTGTGTAGGCGTTCGTGTGTGTGTGTGTGTGTGTGTATGTAGGCATATGTGTTTGTGTCTGTGTAGAGGCATGAGTGTGTGTGTGAGTGAGTGTAGGAGTGTGTGTTTGTGTCTGTGCGCAGGCATGAGTGTGTGTATGTGTGTGTAGGCGTGTGTGTGTAGGATATGGACGCAACTTGGAGACGGTTTTCATAAGAGGAGCAGCATCGTGAGGCCGGTCGTCGCGACGGTGGTGCTGGCAGAGGGTGCTGGTGGGAAAATAAAATGATAGGACTTCAAAACAGTCAAATGAGAACAATAAGCAATCATGATTGCTCAAAAAAAATCATGTTGGAAATCTCTTGTTTTTGCCTTTTTACAGCTTTTGCTTTCCATCATTCGTGTATTCAATTATTTGTCAAGTTCATACCTTTTTGCATCCAATATACACCAGTCAACTTTACACCGATTCGAAATTTATTTTAATGTAAAAACAAGACATTTTTATGACACTAAGAGAGGAAATAACACCCAGGACACCTGAGTAGCATAGAACCCACTCCGTAAGTCTCACAGAAAGCTGGCAAAGCAAGAGTTTTTTATTGCACTGAAGGCAAGTCTCCGTTTCGCAAAAAAAGAATTTACCAGCTCTGTGCCAATGCTGATCCTTATGCATGCGCTTTGAATTCTATTACCTGCAGGTGGTAGTTAACACAAACCATTGTGCAAGGTTCCTCCAAGAATTTGAGTTTTTAAAAAAAATGATATAACTTAATTCAGAATTGGTGTAACGTTACACCCATTAATCCTGGTAACTTACACAATTTTTTACAGGGTGAAGAACGAGCTTTAATTGATCTAATGAGAATAATGTTAACAAAATGGTATAAAGATCTTAACCAGAAAAGGTAACAGTTTTGCAATAAATAATATTGAAATATCTCTAATAACTAGACAAGTTTCAAGAGATGAACTTCTTGTGCAGAAAAAAATAGTCATGAAACATTGGAGTACTTATCCTTAAAATAATGACATTTTGGTAAATATGTATGGCTAATAATGATTCGGCGCAGGTTAATTGTTAATGTCCTAGCCAAATTTAAAATAACAGTCAAACTTCAAGTTAGCCAAGTTCTTTGATTTCAGAAGAAAAAAAATATATAACAAAGCATATATATTATGAGCAAAAACAGGATTTTAAAGAATGAAGTAGAGGTGAAATTAATATAAGTAAAAGCCCGCGAGAGGACATCCACTACCACTATGCACTTGCTTCTCACAAAAGAATAAAAGCTATAGTGTATTTTGCAAATTTGGAATCTTTTTCATCTGCTTTTAACACTCCTACGTTTACTGAAACATTAATCATAGATCTGACATCGAGTTGCTGGACACAATCCAAGTGCGTAACAAAAATTGCCTGAAAAACCAGTTTGGACTGTTGAACTTTGAGAACATAATCTATGAATGAGAGAAACCAACTAAGTACTACGCATATGCAAGTATCACAATATTTTTTTGAAAAAAGTTTATTTTTACGACAAGTTTGAGAGTAAAGTAAAAATAGTTAAAACATTCAATTTGGCAGAGCTTAGTCACTTAAACATAAAAACTGTTAGAAACCCCGATTTACATCGATACTTTATTTTCTGATGCAACAATCACACATATACATGAGTGCTCATCACGTGCAAGCTTACCAATGTAAAAACAGGGTCCCTGCAATGCATCCATGCTACTATAAATAATTTTATTTTTAAAAATAAGTGTGTTTTAAAGAGGGCTAGAGAACGTGTGCATTGTGGCTAGTCAAGTTCCTAAGATGGTGCTGTATATGCATTTAAATGCAACTAAAACATGTCAAGAATCGAATTTGATAGCGAGGGGAGTGCTGTGATTGAGACAACGAAGTAGGGACAAGAGCGCCTCGATGGTAGGTCATGGGAGGTCATTGTGTTATTTAGCAAAATTGTCTTACTTAGCAAATTTCGACTGACGATTCAGAAAATGCGGTAGCAGCATTGCAATACAGCAATTATTTTTCATCACTTCTTAATGATGCGTCATATCTTTTTGAGTAATATGCAACTATGTATGTGTGTATGTATGCAGTAATTTTTCATTATTTTTTAAACCTCATTTGCTAAAATTCGGAGTTTCATTCCGTAAATTTAGAATTTCTCGCTTCCAAACATTTATGCTTGGGAGCTCCTGACTAGGGATCGGCGCAGGTACTGGATTCCAGGTCCGAGGACACAAAAAAGGATTCGAGAGTACATTAGGGGTACACAAACCCCCACCCTGCACCACCATCTAGGGCATATCAGGAAACTGACCGTTAAGCCAGGGGCCCTTCAGAAACAGCTCAATACACTTACAACTCTAGGTACCGTTGGCTCAGGTACCTACCCGAGTCCTGTGGCACCACCCATTTCTTATTCACTGGCAGATAGCCGCTGAATAGATATAGATCTGCTCAAACGTCAGTAAAGAGTGGTTGTTTTATATGCGTGGATGCTACACCATCGCAAAACCCTCCCCGTTTAATGGCAGTTCACTTATCAGCCGGCGGTCCCGTCCATCCTGTTTTTTGACGTGACGAACCACCGACTAAAACAGAGTAGCATTCACATACGGTCGCCGCACATCAATCACGTGATTGAAATCACCCATCAGAGAGAAGAGCGCGCTGCTTGGTGGAAACCAATGAAATGCTGTCCTACTTTTGACAGCTGTCAGATATCAAGGTTCTTCTGATCGAAACCTGTCACGTCCAAGACGGCTTGCTGTCATGGCAACAAGCAAAGAAAACCTGTTTCGGGTGGGAAAACTCGGCGCGGACGTGACGGACGGCCGATTAGTGAACAGCCCTTTACCCAGACTTGGAACCGGCATAGGGACGAGTTTGGTCACCCAAAACCTCACTCCCATACGGCTGGGTTAGTACATTTGGGGTATGTGCTCGTTAAATCAGTGGACAAGAAAGTCTTGTACTTATTTGGTAAGCAGTTTATCTCGGGTATAGCAGACTGGTAAATTTCCTTCCATTCAACCTCATATCCGAAATGCGGAGTTGCAGATGAATCATGGTGCCATCTCTCGGTTATTAATTGTCTGTTATTGTCGTTAATTGTTAAAATTACGATGATCTGTACACCGACTAGGCATTTTTTCACAAAATACCATTACTTTACCAGTAACGACACGGGCAAATGCCGAAAAAGGAATGGGTCTTCCAAGCTTAAAATAAAACAAAATAAAAATATATTGAAATTCTTATTCTGGAAATACTTTTCAAATACTTTTACAGCAGGACTAATCATTTTGCATCTGCGCATTAATCTAGCTGCACATAGCGAAAACATATTTTTTAAAGCAAAAATGCTTTCTCACTGTACAATACTAGTCTTGTTTCTTGAGTCACAAGTCAATACCCTAGCTCGTTATCACTCGCCAAAATTCGTACTACTGCTACATAATATTTTTTGGCTGCTTCACAATATATGATCGCCGCTTACGACTGAATGCCAGTAACTTTCTGACTTGCTGACAACTAAAAGTCAATTTTTCAAAAACATGAAAACCGAAACAAAAAAAAATCAGTTATTTATTATATGAATAAAATACCATCTACTCTGCAGACAGAAAGCCGTTTATATTTATATACTCTTGTCTAATCGACACAAAAAAAAGGGAAAAAATAACACAGTTTATCCCTAATCTGCACAATTTCTAAGACTGCTATATTTGTATAAATCAAGAGCAAAACTTCTGAATTTATTCCGTTTTTTCTTTTTACTGAATAAATTATTAATTAAAAATTTCGGTTTTAACGAATACAGCTGAGTTTAACTTGTTTTTATAATGAATGAATAATTATTATATGCACTTTTAATTTTAAAAAAAATGATAAACGTGACTATTTTTGATTGAGTTCTTCAAATTAAGGACTTCAATCAATAAAAATCATTTTAAACTAAAAAACATTCATTTGTTGACTTATGTACGAAGTTACACTAATTAAATTTTAAACAAGATTCCAATCCCTAACTTGACTTTTTAGGTATGATTTCAATGTGGAATGGCCATTGTGTCCACAAGGAACAACTCTATTGAGATATTTTAAACCCCTGTTTGTAAATAATCATATTAAAATGTGATTTTTATTGAGCTTTTGACCCTCTTATGAAGTAAATTTATATATGCAAAGAATGTAAAACACTTAGGTTAAAATTTTGAATGAGAGTTTGAAAGCAAAAGTGATAGCCGAATTGCTATTGATTGCAAATTTGGGGTGAAACGTGGACCTACCTCCTCGTGGAGCACCCTGTAAAACACTATTAAGTGGTTACGTCGTCTACTGTTTTTCCTCGCAGTGAACCTGCGATCAAGGTTAGTATGACGGTCTTTTGTATTTATGCGTTTTTCATTCAAATGCTTGTTCTTTATTCCAAAATTAAAAATGTAAACTAAGCTATAATTTCGTGCGTTATCTCCGGGTTTGAATTATTAAGTTGTGAGCCCAGGGCTTATCGTTAAAATAGAAACCTATATATTTGCCGTTATACTTAATTGAGAAAATATGAACATGATTTATTTGATGCAGAAAAAAATTTCTTTCGAACGACATAGAATGCTAAGGAGTGCGGGGAGTCTTTCGTACATTTTATGGGCAAGTTGCGGGAAATTTTAGCTTAAAAATTAATTCCAAAAAAAAAAGAAAGAAAGAAATTTCAAATAAAAAACCCCGGGTGCAAACCTTTGCCGCTCGAAGCAATTTTGTACAAATTTTCAAGGCTGTACGTGTTATGGGTTATCTTGGACGCAGACCCGCCACAAACATCCTTTCACAATTTTTTGGACGTTACTTTCTTTTTTTAAAAAGAGATAAGTTTCAACTACTTGTGCAGTGAAAACTACTAATGATTTTACATTAGTTTCTAACCAATAAAACATTTACGTTAGTAAAGCATTCCTAATGAATAAAGATTCATTCATTTTGTGTTAATAAAGCCTCATCAAAACTATTTGAATCTAAGAAACAATGAGCACTTTAATTTTAATTGAAAGAGAAACCGCATTTTCTTAAAGAAGGAAAATATCATGAATTCAAAAAAAAAAAAAAAATTAAAACAGAAAATTTTTCATTGGTAATTTCTGACGAATGATAAACTGTTTTAATTCAATTAGTATTCATTCAATTGTAAATCAAGGATTATTCAAGATGAATATAAAACGAGAAAATAAACATCCAAGTCGCTCGTTTCTTACTAAAAACAGTATTATTATTCTTTTTTTATAACGAAATGCTCAGTATTAATTTCCTAGTCCAATAGTGTCAGAAAATTTCAAAATGCTTATTTGTAATGAGTGAAATAAAGACATCTTTGCAATTTTGCATTATTTTACTAACATTTTGAATTTTTAATTTGAGTACAACCACAACGAGTCGGAAACTAACAGAATACTCTCCGGGGCAGTTATATATTGAAAATCCTACTAATTATGTATAACATTTAGTTAAAAACATTTAATTAATTATTTTTGAGCGTAATGGAATCCCCCCAGTTTGTGCTACTATCGCAGTGAGTACTTTTTGTGATGAACAAGAAATAGCTTCATAATAGCTAATTTTATATCCGTTGGAAGACATACGCCTGAACGTTTTTATTCTCAGAATCTGTAATACATTCTGACGCTTAAAAGCAAAGTGTGTCCCAAAATTTCAGCAAGGTTCGAACTAAGTAAAAAATATTTGATTTAGAGCTGGCAACGGAAAAAAAGAAAACTTTTTAGGGCATTAGCAGTTTAGGGTTAGTAAAAATTCAGCATTTTGCGAAAGAAAAGGACGTTTTAATAGTTAACCAATCTAATTATTATATGAGGCATTTCCTCACCGCGTGTTCTCTCGTTTTCGCGATCAGAATGGGGTTGTTTCCTTCAGCTAAAAGTACTACTTTTAGTCACTAAAGTTGATAGAATGATCAAAAAAAACAAAAAAAAAAAAAAAAACATGGACCCAGAAAATACTTTTATTTTCCCTTCAGTTACATTTTAATTAATTTTTTAAAATGTCCGATTTTTCAAACAAGGAGTGGTCTTTATGATGTCACAAATGATGAGCTTTGGCGCGCATTCCACTGGGGAGCTGAATGTTTAGGCTTGCTGCCTACCGCGTTTTCACGTTATGATAATCAAGAAGTAAATTAAATATTTACTTCTTGATTAATGTGATGCGCTTTACGCTTGCCATCAACCATATCGTTGCCAATACATGTGAGTAAAGAAGCAAATTAAATATTGCGCTCTGCATTTATGGCAACAGTGAATGGCAGTTCATCATTTGTGATGTCACACGCAGAAGCGTAAACAATAAAAGCGCACCGATTAAAACATTATTAAATACCAAACTTGGTCAAATTATCTGAAAAATGGTCAGATCGTATGTTATTAAGCATGCCCTTTAAGAAAAAAAATACTTTTAAGTTTCGGAAACGACCCCTTTGGTTTCTAGATCCTGCAATTTAACAGCATTTAATTTTTTACGATGAATTTATTTGGCATCAATGTCAAAAAGCTCAAGTCCGCCTTTACATGAAAGTAGGAGATTCCTGTTTCAACGAAATCCCAAAACATTTATACAAAATGATCCTCAGGTGCTCCCCGATGGGAGGTCACAGGAGGTCAGTCTGTCCTTCCAAAAATTTCCTTATTCAGCAAATTTTGTCTGACGATTCGGCAGAATTTGGATTTCTATTCGGCAAAACTATTACCATTCGGTGAAATTTGATGTCTCACTCGGCAAAATCATCATCATTTGACGAAACTTGGTGTCTCATTCTGCAAAATTTGGAGTTCCATGCGGCAAATTGAGAATTTCCGCCCACTGAAAAATTTAAGTTCGCCTCCCCCCCCCCCCCCACCCGTCCCCCTTACCCGATGTGCTATTTCATACATAACTCTATTCTAAGTGCTTTGTTTCAACGTAAAAAAGTACAGTTGAAAAAAAAAACTGGATTTTCTATTTAACCCAAAGTTTGAGTAACTTTGGGTTACCCTTTGTAATTTGCAATTAAAAATATTACTTTAAAAAGACCACAATCCAATTAATGCTGAAAAGGCGAATAGATATTTTTAGAATAAAGACTTCTTTTGGGCCCAATGTCAATGACATTCAGGAGACTCTGGAATGCCTTCAATCAAATAAGTTAAGTTTTCCAGTTTCACTTAAGTTTGCCAGTTTAAGTAAAGAGACAATTTAACTACCAATAAACTATAGGGAGCATATCAGTCTCTGCCCAAGGATGGATACAAGGGAGGGGCGATTGGGGCGATTGCCCCCTCCTTGAGCCAAGATGTAGGAACTCCCTCAGCATATTTTCGATACTGAAGTTCCAAACTGTAAGACGATCTTCAATAATATTACGAATAAGAGGGATCTGCCTTTGAAGTTTTGAAAAATTGCAGTCTTAAAAAACGCAATTGTAGCACATCTCTTAACACTACAGTGATAGGGATCGGAACTTAGTTTATGAACTTTTCAAAGTTCCAAAAACTCAATTTTTGACGATCTTAGATGTTTTTTTTTTTTTTTTGGCGCTCCCTTGGAAAGTTTTTTCAATTGAAGTCCAAAAAGAAAACACAATTATTGGACACCATTGAGGACAGATAGGACAGGGTTCAGTACAGCTCCCTGGAATTTTTTAGAAAAAGTAAAAAAAAAAAAAAACCCTAATTTGAGATAGTCTTTAAGGAAGGGTAGTATCTGAAATCATTCGCCCCCTCCTTGAATACTTTCTGGATCCGTCCTTGTCTCTGCCTAATGTCGGCTGAAACAGGTAAAACCCAAATCGATCCACTTACGTAGTACAGGACCTGTCCAATGAGATATCTGTCTTATCCGCGCAAAATTGAAATATATTAAATTTTGAGTTAGTTTCTTACATCACAGCAAAGTGGCTTATCCATGCTCTAGAATTGTGACTAATTATACCTAATAAAATAACTTTAGTTTTAGTACCTTTAACAAATGGTACTAAATTTATATTTTAGATTAAACTTAAAATAGTTAGTTTAAATTTGATGCACTTATATAATACTTTTTTAAAAACCCAATCAAAGTAGAAGAGACTTTGGAATAAACTAAGGTCCCTATATATAAGACTAGACGCATCAGTTTAAAGTCAGTCATTTTGGATCATACTGCGTGTTTCAGTGGTTGTCCTTTTTGGAAAGTTATTGTGCTTGGTGATTTTTCACTGCAAGCAGTTATTAGAGGCACGCATGATTTGTTTATTAAATAAAATATTATTTTCGACTAGTTTGCTCTCGTAACCCTAGCTCCGCAACAATGAAAAATCCGACCCAAAATGGCTAAACTTAAGCTGATGCGTCGACCTGTATATAACGGTTCTATAATAAACTTCTTCTTTCAGGCATAATGTCAATGACATTCAGGAAACCCAGAAAGGACTTGAATCAAATAAGCACTTAAGTTTGACAGTTTAAATGAGAAAGATCGTCTGGCTGAAACATATGCCTTTGTTAATGGTTTCGAACACGCAATTTCCAACGCGGCGAAAATGGAAACCACCTTCCAAGCTTTCAGCCAATTCACTGCCTGGTGTTTTGTACTTTTCAGTTTCTTCCTTCCTTCCTTTCTTGCTTTCTTTCTTTCTTTCTTTAAAGTAATAAAATAGAAACTTGTACCTCCTGCATGCATGTGGTCCCGTAATTCTTAAATGGATGTTTTTTAAAGAAAAAAAAACACTTTAAAATATACTTTTGTGCAACTTCTGTTCAAATCATGAGAAAAATACTTTAAAAACCAGAGTTTATTGTATTTATGATTTATGGCTTGGCGACACCCACTTGGCAACATTGAACTTTGACTGAAATAGCAACAAATAATTTACCGTCAAATGTTCCAAAACATTGATAAAAATTATAAAAATTAATTATTATTTAAGTAGTAGTAAAACTTTATTCGTCATGGAATCAGAAATAAGTATTTTCAAACGCACTGTAAAATGTTTTTTAAAAGTCCAACATTTGTGAATGACGGAAAAAGAAATCTATTTTTGTTTTCTGTCAGATTGTTGTTATTTACAAGTTTAAAATTGATTTTATAGCATTATCAGTGAGAATTTTCTTGGTTATTGGTTACCGCATAGTTTCAATTTGTTATCATAGTATTTTAGGAGATTAAGTTGCGTATGTTGCCAAATACGAGTAGTAACGCGATGCATTCAAGAGTAAAATCTATTTTACAAAACGCAAGGTATGAAAACGTTGGTAAATCAACCTCGTAAACTAAATTTCGTAACTGCCTTTTCATGCACTAGCAGAATTGTATAGAAAGAAGTTACAGCTGCGAATTCATCTGAGGAAGAAACTTTTAAAACCTTATTGATAAAAACAAATTACGAGCTTTTCATTCACTGGAGTCTGTTCATTCTCTCGTCACGTAACCCTATCCCCAGTTTTATCTCGTGTTACATAACAAAAAGGATTTAGTAATTGATTGCTGTTGTTACAGTCTGTTGTAAACACTATCTTTCAAGTTCGGAGGAGGTGTTACTTTAGTTCATAACGTTCAGTACTTTCACAGCAACTGTTATCTGTACAGTAATCATTTATGAAGCTGTACTGTATTGAGGAAAATGGATATTTTTTCAGGTAAAACACATTATTTTTGAACAACGTTCTTAAGTGGATGTAATGAATCCATAAAAGCTACAAAATGGAGCCTAATGATTTTCAAATTTATATTCATTAATTATTATACGAAACATAAACTAATACCTAAGCTAATCTACTGTTGGAAAATCATTGCAAATTCAAGAGAAAAAAGTTTTTGAACTTTTTTTCCCAAGTGATTAATAAAAAGCTTCTTACTTGAAAGGAAAAGGAAATATACACATAAGTACAGCTAAACATTTTGACTGCCTTGTATGAACTAAAGGAATAATTTTGAACTTCAGAGCGAGACTAACGTAAGTCCGAAAATGGCAATTTTCAGGTTATTACTGCTTTGTATGCAGAATCTTATTCCGCATGGATTTCATTACAACGTAATTCTATTCTAGAAATTTTTTCATAATAATTTACCAGCCTAAAAGAGCGCGAGTTCCATCTTTTGTGAGCACCAGACGAAAGTTTTTTCGCTCTCCCGCTAAGTAGCTATAATGTGATTTACGTTAGTTTGGTTTTGAGGTACAAAATTGTCATTAATAGAAATATCGAGCCGATGTGTGCATCACATGACTTCCTTTTACCACAATTTAATAATAATTGTGCCTTGGAGTAAGCAAAGAAACTTAAAATATTTTTACCCCAAGTTTGTTGCGAACTGGAACAAAAAAACATTTTATTCAGATTAAATTTCCCAATCTTGGGCATTTGAATGTGATTCAATGGTTAACTTTCTAAATATCGCCAATAGTAGCCAAAATGAAACCAGATTTAAAAGAAATAAAAAGAAAATCGCCAAATTTGTCGCCAAGTTGCCGACAAAACTTGGCCACCAAAATCTTAGCGATATATCGCCAAGTGTTTGCCAAATTATAACAACACTTGAGTTTGCATTGAAATTAACAATGATTTCCCCCCAAAAAGGTGTAACCAAAAGGACCCCCTTTGCAACATCCGAATGCAACCAAAAGAGGAGGTGCATAACTAGACCCCACCAGGCGCCTACGTACCAAATTTCAACTTTCTAGAACACACCGTTTTTGAGTTATGCGAGATCCATACACACATACGCACATACATACGTACATTCAGACGTCACGAGAAAACTCGTTGAAATTAATTCGGGGATCGTCAAAATGAACGGGTGTTTATACGTTCTTATGCAAATATCTGCGTGTGGTTGGGTTGAAAAAAAAAACAATATTCATTTGGGGGCGAGCAAAATGGAAATTAAGGCCGATTTTCGGATGAAAATTTTTTCCCGAATACAATACTTCCTTAACTTCGTAAAAGGAAGTAAAAAAATCACTCAGTCTTCAGACTAAAGTTTCATTTTATTCGCCTCCGATCAAATGTTCATTTTTTTTCCCGACTAGTCCATAAGTACCTAAACAGGACCTTTTGATCATCTTCGAGTTAATTACTACGAATTGTGTCTAAGTAAATGCGTAAATAAGTACGTACAAATTCGCGTAGCTATTAAACGGCTAACAGTAGATGGTTGAATCTTCGTACGCATGACCTGCATTTTTTGTTTCAATTCTTTGAGAGAGATAATTTCATTTACATGTATTTAATCCGATATTCTGCATGTTCTTGAGTTAAATTTTTGAGTCGTTTCATTTCTTCACCATCTGAGTCGCCCGAGTTTGCACGGTCTACCTCGAAAATAAAAGTTATGTCAAGTGACCGTGTTCAACAATCAGGCTTGAACAAAAATATACTGCACAATTTCCCGACAGATAGCGGAAAAATAACCAAAAAGGAAAATTTTTAAATCTCCCGATTACAGAAAAGCCTCAAAACAAAAACAAGAATTTTATTTGTTCACAGTCGAGGAAAAAATGGCAACACTGATCTTTCTTCTCGTTCATTTTATTCACACTAACTAAAACTGAGCTAGCGGACGACGATAAATTTCTGATTTAATGCTGTTGTTTCTGCTTTTAAAAATACTTATAACTTTTCTCCTGCCGATTTTACAGCCTTGATTTCTTTGATAATCAAAGGAAATAAATCCATTTCAAATGTAATTTTTGTGGGCTTCGAATGAGACTAAAATCAGGACAGCCGGACAATTATTTCGGGCAGAAAGAGCTATTTAACGCCTTTCTCGGATTCTAAAATTGAAATTCAAAGGGTTCAGTACCATTTTGCATTAGACCCCTCCCCCCCCATACTTTGTTCCTCGGTGCTCAAGTACCACCCTGCCAAATTTGGTCGTGATCTAACGTGAACTGGATTTGTATAGGGAACATACACACCTATATACATCTATATTGTCTGTTTTATTCATCTAGATGACTGCTTGTTTAGCAAAGATACGCAGAGTTGCAATCTTAGGAGTATTCGAGGTGCAAACAACTTTCGTATTTCGATATTATCCAATGTTTCCCATCTAGCATGTGCTGTTGCGTGATATGCAAATGAAGATGATACTACCTCGTGGGACTTATCTCTGTTAAGTATTCTCCAGGCGGCGATAAACCGTAGGAAGCTCTAGGGTGCTTTCCGCGGGAAACTGATGACGGATGACTTTGGAACACGCTACTTTTGACATGACAATGATGGAAAAGTCTCGAAGTAAGATCTGGGGTTCTTCGAGTGAAGTTTTCCTTATTTTTTTCTTCTTTCTGGCGACCAATTTTATGAGCTTTTGGAGATATTTTCTGGTTGATGAGGTCCATCGATTCTAAAACCTGTAACAAGTTGTGGGTGGAATTAGCGATAACGCAGAGTTTGACTTTTATGCAGTGACAGCAAATTAGAAGATAAGGAGAGAGGACGAAACTATAAAAATAGTTCCGCATTTTATGGGAGGCTAATTCTGAAATATAAAAACACTGTTATGGATGTATGTTTAGGAGTTTTTTATTTTTCTGTTTTTTAAACGTATTAGGATTTCTGCTAATGAAATAGAAGTTGGTGCATTTGGGAAGTTTTAAACAGAAAAATGTGATTAATAACAGAAATCTGTATTAAGAAGTATGCAATAAACTTTTCAATAAAACACCAACTAATGTGGGGCAACTGCATAGTATTGTTATGGTTTCCACATTTACCAATGTCCTAAAGATAAAGATATGCATATTTTTATTTGGAGCTAAAACAGCTAATTTCACTTGTATTTCAAGGATAACTAGAACTAATTGAAAATTACATGTATATTCCTAATGTAGCATGATACAGCATTTTCTTGAAGCGTTCAAAATTTTTTCTGGGTTTAGCCGTGAAAGTTAGATGGTGTCAGAAAATAATTAAGTCACATTACGACAATGTTTCACAAAACTGATGTTTTTGACATCAGGTGTTATTGTTCTAAAGTATAGAAAGTAATAATATTTACAAAAGAGCGAAAGCCAAATTTTCTCAACCTACTAAATACATTTTGGTTTGGTGTGCAAAAACTAAAGGCGAGACTGTTTTCTCAATATAACGTTGCACAAAAGCTTCTCTAATTAAAGCAAGTAATACCATAAAGTCCCCAAGACTAACAACATGACTAACGAGAGCAACAAATTCCAAACGAGAAATCAAAAGTAAAACAATGGACAGTTTCTCCTTTCCAACAGCTCTTCGACAGTAACCGAGGAATATGGTAGAATTTTATCGTCCATGAAAATCCGTAGAACCTCAAAAAGGGTTAAAGTAAGGAAGGGAAACCTCGTTATAAAAGTGGATTCCAGTGATTTTACCTTCTTCGAAGATTGAAAGCTCTGTAAGATTACCAATCATGATGCCTCCTCAAGCGAGGACTGCACAATCTTTTAACCGGCCTCTTTTGAAGATGTTGGAGGCATTCTTGTGTGTTGCCTGGCCTCTCCAAATGCTCGCGCTTGAGAATGGCTACCCATAATAAATCTGCCAACACCCGTATAGAGCATTAGGCCCCATGGGTCTAATACTCGATGTCCAATTTTGAAGTTCCCGGCACCACATAAAATGTCTTCTCCGACGAGCAGGTGTTAAAGGTACACACCATACAGGTCCTTGGGACAGCAGAGCACCACTGATGCCTCCTGGTCACAGTAATAGACGATATCATTATTCTTATAGTTGCGAGTGTTTTGATATTTCTCCCGCTGTCTGCCGCCTGTTCCTTCTTGCCTGTAGGGCAATATACACAGTCCAGCCACATTAATGTGACCATCTGTCAAAAGCCAGAATAACCACCTTTCGCAGAGCGGACTGCTGCGAGACGTGCAGGAAGAGAGTCACTTAGGTCCCTGAAGGTGTTCTCTGGGATGTTGAGCCATGCCGACTCAAATGCTGTGGCCAGCTGCGCTAGATTACGCAGTTGAGGATCCATGGCGCGAACAACTCGATCGAGATGGTGCCACAGATGCTCGATTGGGTTTAAGTCAGGTGAGTTTGCTGGCCAGGGGAGGACGGTAAACTCATCCTGGCGCTCTTCGAACCACGCACGTACACTGGCAGCTGTATGGCACCTCGCATTGTCCTGCTGGAAGATGCCATCATCCTGAGGAAAAACAATGCGCATGTAGGGATGGTCATGGTCCGCAAGGACAGATGCGTACTTGTATTGATCGATCGTGCCTTCCACAATGATCAGTGAACCCAGAGAGTGCCAGGAAAACATTCCCCAGACCATAATGCTCCCGCCTCCAGCTTGGACCGTTCCGGCAATGGTTGCAGGGTGGTTCCTTTCAGAGGTTTCACGCCTTATACGCAAACGTCCATCTGTCCGATGGAGCATAAAACGCGATTCATCTGAAAACGCTACCTGTCGCCACTCAGTGGACGTCCAGCTGCTGTACTGGCGTGCAAATTCTAGCCTTCGTCGTCGATGAACAGCAGTCAGCATAGGTGCACGAACCAGGCGTCTGCTTCGGAGGCCCAGACGCAGCAATGTTCGCTGAATAGTAGTTTGGGAGACACTTTTGGTAGCCCCTTGGTTCATTTTGGTGGTCAGTTGCTCAACGGTAGCCCGTCTATCTGCCCGAACGCATCTCCGCAACCGTCGTTCGCCTCTGTCATCTATTGCCCGTGGTGCACCACATTTGCCACGTCGCTGATTTTGGACAGTCCCATTTTGCCATGCACGGTACACTTTTACCACGGCGGCACGCGAACAGTTCACAAACTCAGCCGTTTCGGAAATGCTTCCACTCTTGGCCCGAAAGCCAATGATCATGCCCTTTTGGACGTCGGATAAATCGCTTCGTTTCTGCATTACGCCAACGATTGAAATGTTTTCCGAAGCCCTCACGCACCCTTTATATACGCTCAACTGCACTGTGCTGCCACCTGCCTTCTGTGATTGGTTATTTAACTCTGACGTGGAAAGTACGTGGTGGTCAGATTAATGTGACTGGACTGTGTATTAGCCGTCCGCTGCCATGGTTTCTTGTGGGAGACCACTACTAAACCGTCGAACAGCTTTTCTTGATATGTGAAATGTTTTCCTAAGTCGTGAACAGGGTTCGTACTCAATTTCAGAAATAAAATGAAGGAGTTTTGAAGGAGTAAAATGAGATTTTGAAGGAGTACTAATGGAGTGTCATTAAATGATGTCACACTTTTTTTCAATATATTTGACCACCTGCACCCTTTATCACAAAGTGTCACACTTCACCACAAACTTCTCCTCTTGTCACGTCATATTCTTTACAAACATATTGTTACAATAACTGTGTGATGTCACTTTTGTCACCCTCTCTCTTCCCTTTGTCACAATTTCATGAGCCCCTCTCCTCCTCAAAAGCATGACATCACTTGTGGATGACCCTTTTTACAATATCATAACTGCAATTAATTAAACAATTGTTTTTTTAACGCAATCACTTAATGTAGTACATTTACTTATGTAGTTTTAAATATTTAAATAATAATTAGACAACTTGACTTTTGCTGCTGAGAGTGTGGTGGAGGAAAAAACAATTATCATAAAACTGGAAAAGATAGCCAAGCACCATTTAAGCATGTTTTACTTCACTTATGAAATGTCTTAGTCTTCTAATAAAATTCTCACCTTCAACTTTCATGAATTAACTATGATCAATTTGTAAATCAAAAAAAAAATATATAATAATAATAATAAATAAATAAATGCGCGAAATTACTACATTAAAATCGCCTATGTGACTTAGTTGTCAATCGAAGTATTTTAAGTTTCTGTTATAGAGGAAGATTATGTAGTCTTGAACTAAAAAAGAAGGAGTTTTGAAGGAGTTAAAACCAAAATGAAGGAGTTTGAAGGGCACTTCAAAAAAATTTCATAAATGAAGGTGTATTGGAGGAGTTTTGAAGGAGCGAACCCTGCGTGAAGCTTATGCTATGATAAATCCCGAACTACACAGTCACACTTGTCACGCTTCGACCATCCTCAATCTCTCCAATTATTCGTTAGTTTTAATTTATTGCACCTCCTTTCGCCTAAATGCAAGTTTTAAGCACCTACCAACTAAGCAATACATAAAATCTCAGAACCGAACACTGTGATGTTCTTAATAAATGCCCAGTGGAAGGCAACAGTTTGCCATCAAAAAGGTAAGGGATTTTGGTTCGTGCCTTTCCACTTTCAAACAATCATGTGTACAGAATTCATTCTTCTAATTTTTAAACAAATGGAAAATTAATGGAATATCTTTAACATTTGCGCTTCAACCACAGTATATGGGAAACAATAAGACGTGATTTCTTAAACTATACACAGAAACTAAAAATTTAGGGCCTTGAATGCAAGAACCTTTTCATTACAGACTCGCACATTTTTGGTAAGATCAACAAATAATATCAAGTACCAATACAAACTTTATCCATATAGTTTACTAGAAAGCAGATGTTTGATCTTACATTTGTGTCTCGTTGTTGCACCAAAGGGCCTGATTACCGCACAGGCCTACTAAGCCTGGGCCTGGGACCCTCTATTCCTAAGGGGCCCGAATTACTTAAAGAATTATGCATAGCATTACAACTACACACAAAATACACACATTTTTAAAATAATAGCCTTCAGGGGGCCTCCAAATTATTGTGGGCCTCGGGCCTCATTTTTAATTAGTCGGGCCTTGTCTATATTATCCACATTCAAAAGGAGTTTTTTTTTTAAATTAAAAATTTGAACTTACCTGATTCTTGCACCGAGGTCCTTAATTAATCTTTAAAAATTAAATGTTTCTAACTTGAGGCGTGTGTTCTCCATCGGAAACCATGATCCTAAAGAAAAAGAAGAACCGAGAATTGTATATTTCAAGTTACATAAGAAAACATTACACATTTGCAAAGTTATTAAGTTTGAACAAGAAGATACCATTCGTACTTGCGTGATATTCAAATGATGTCTGTAAACCCGAAAACGCTTTCGTGAATTACATCATTGAAGCCTACATCAACTGTGATACCACGCAAAGAGCACCGAAGGCAAAAACGATGACAGATAGTTCCAGAACACGCCATTTTTTAAGTAATAAAGATGGACGACCATCCGACAAGAAATCCAGTTTTTAAGCTACTTTTTTTCTTAGCTCCCGATTTTTCTACGCTTGAGTTTTCTTTTCCATGAAAGTTTTAAGCATGTTTTCTACGGTATCTTAAGAGGCGATAAGAGGAGCGTCGACTTTGACGACATTTTCTCCACAGATAAAAGACGACAAAGTTTGTTGGAAAAGGTGTTCTTTTAGGATATTTTAAGAGTTGTTTTGAAATGTTTATGTTGTTTTTTATAATGCAGTCACATTTGACAGATGGAATGGTTGAAGTTCAATTTTATTTATGAAAAATGACATAAATTTTGTTTTTCTCAGTATTGTTGGAATTCAATATGATTGGATGTAATTATATCAAACATACAAATACAAATGTGACGACCAGTAACAGGCTTTGGGTCGAGCTAGGCTCTTCCTTGTCAGTTTATTAGTCCCCAATGAGAAGATCAATCTTCCTCTTAAAGATATCTATCCCCTTGCTCATTACTGCCTCTTCCGGTGAGCTGTTCCGAGTGCCAGCTACCCTAATAAAGCAGAAATTTTTCCTAATTTCCAGGTTAGCCCGAGATTTGAATAGCTTAAAACAATGATCCCTGATCCAGCTTTCCGTGCAAAAATTTAACCCTTTAACATCTTTCATTTTGATAAATTTAAACAACTCAATCATGTCCCCTCTGACTCTCCTTTGCTCCAGGCTATACATATTAAGCCTTTTAAGTCTGGCATCATACTCTAAATCTGAAAGTCCCCTTATTAGTCTAGTTACCCTAGTATGGAATATAATTTCAACTTACTTAGTTATTTGAATTTTATTCATGGAATAGAATTAAAAATATATTTTTATTCTATCAACTTTGGAAAGTAAGAATGGGAAAAATTTGGTTTTCCGGTTAAAGAATCAGATACGAATTTTGTTTCGATCAATATTGTTGGAATTACTTGTTTTATTTCCGTTTTTCTTGTCGTTTGCATTTTAATCAATTTTACACAATATTTAAAAATGTTTGTTCCATAAACTTTAACGAAGTGGAATGGAATTATCAAGAACTAGATGCATTTTGTTTTAAGTATCTTTAATACATCAACTTGCTAAAAGAGTGGCGTACTGGTTAGGCGCTGGTCTCTTACGCCCAAATGCAGAGGTTCGAACTTGACTTCAGTCGGTGGATTTTCAAGATGCAGAAAATTGACATTGTCCATGTCATATGATTATGCGGCGTATTAAATACCCCTCGAATACTCGTTTGGCTTGCAGTGCTCTTTGCAAAATTAAACTCCTACTTCAGTTTTGCACCGAACAGTGCCCAGGAGATCTAGGGAACAAACTGGGCGTCAAAATCTGGTAATGGACCTCCTGGTATTGGGTCTTCATAAAAAGTGAGGTTACATGAAGGAATGAACGTATCGGGGGATTGCACTACGTCTGCAAAATTTAGTGTATAAATCGCAGCACCATTAGAAATGAAGAAAAAAAGTACCGCCAACTTCAATTGTCAATGATTGAAAGGGGACTGGTGAAATTTGACAATAGAAATGAGGAATTGGTGAGCAATTTGTTTTGCTTAAAATTGTTACAACTCAGCTAATCATTTTACTTCAATTGTCGAGTTGTTTGATGCTTTTTCATTAAACGCACTTAAAGATACATAACTCCTTCAATTTAAAGAGACAATAATTGAAAGTGAAATGGGGAAAACTTGATTATAGGAATAAACGAGCTGATGTGTGCATAGACTAATAATACGAGTAGACCGAGCTATGGCAACCCTTTTGCTGCTCATAAACCAAACCATGTGACTGGTGGATATCCTAGCAACAGCGGGCGTTAATCTTAGCAGACGATCAACGCCAACGCGAAATAAAATAAATAGAATTGATGGAACACGGAAGAATGATCTTTTATGGAGTCCGATTTGTAAATTTGTTATTCTAAGTTGTAAATATTTTGTTAATATAGTGAGTTTTTCGTTTAGATAGCATTGTGCATTTTCTTTAGTCAATTTCAATAACTCTCTAAGCAATAAAAGATGCAAGCGACCAAGAAGAATCAGCAAACGGTAAGATTTTTACCTACTGTTTCAATTTAAGATACCGATTAGTACATTTTTGCGTTAACGCAAAACGTTTACGCCATTTCGTTCACGCCAACGCCGACAGCTCCAAATTAAATAAAAGTTACCGAAAACTGATCAAAAACTATTACTAGTGTCAAAATAATGCATAACTAAAAGAAAAACAGTTCAATCTCTGCACCTGGAAGTTTTTTTTAATGAAAACACATTGTCTTAAAATACATGTCAAGTGCCAAACTATAGATAATGCTGCCATCTAGCAACCATGCTGCCAAAGTCTTCGCCAAGCCCTTCCACTAGTCACATGATACATTTATGAACCAATTTTCTTTATCAGCAAGAATGAGAAAGCTCGGCCTACTCTTATTATTAGTCTATGGATGTGTGCGTCACATGACTTCCTTTTACGCCAATAAAATGATAATCGCGCCTTGGAGTAAGCAAGGAAACACTAATAAATATTTTCACCCCTAGTTTCTTGCGAACCGAAGCAAAGAACGTTTTACACAGATTTATTTCCCCATTATTGGCAATTTTAATGTGATTCAGTGGTTAACTCTTTAAATATCACCAACATTGACCGAATTAAAACCAGATTTGAAAATTTAAATGAAAAAAAATGTCAAATTTTTCGCCAAGTTGGCGACAAAACTTGTCGGCAAAAAGCTTGGCGATATTTCACGAAGTGTTTGCTAAATTATAACACCACTTGAGTTAGCATTGAAATTAACAATGATTTTCCCCAAAAAAGGTGTAAAAGACCCCCTAAGGAACATCCGAATGCAACCAAAAAGGGAGGTGCGCAACTAGACCCCACTAGGACTCTACGTACCAAATTTCAACATTCTAGGACATACCGTTTTTGAGTTATGCATACGCATATAAGTACATACACACATACACATATAGATACGTACATACGGATGTAACGAGAAAACTCGTTGTAATTAACCCGAGGATCGTTAAAATGGATATTTCGGACGACTGTACGTTCCTAGGCATATATCCATAGGTGGTCAGATCAAAAAAAAATCAACATTCATTCGGGGGTGAGCAAAATGGAAATTAAGGCCAATTTTTGAGTGACAAGTTTTTCGCGAATACATTACTTCCTTTTTTGCAAAAGGAAGTAAAAAGGAAGTGGATTTTGATTGGCTCTACTCCATTCGAGTTTATCAATTCATTTCATTTCAATTTATCATTTATTTGAATAATTATTCTTTGAATATTACATTTAATATTTACTCCGTCAACTTCAACATTCAATAATTAAATGACGAATGGGTAACATTTGATTGCATTAATCGAGAATTCAACTATTTTTACTTTTTCCAACATTGTTTCAATTTATCCATCCACTTAATTTTAATTCATCCAGCTACTTAATTTTTACTCATTGAACAGAATTTTAAAATTAACTACTCCATCAGATTCACTAGTCAATAATTGAAAGTTTATTGAGTGAAATTTGGTTGCAGCAAATAATAACATGAATTTTGTTTTGCTAGAGATCGTTAGAAGTCATCTTATTACTTCTTAATTTAAATTTACCTAATTATTGTAAGTTTATTTATTGAAAATTTTTTTTTAAATATTTTCAGCATCATTTTTTAGAGTCAGTAGCTGAAAGAGAGATGGGAAAATTTTGACTGTAGAAACCTTGAATTTGGCATGCCTTTTTTTTTTTTTTTTTTGCTCAAAACCATCAATGTATCGATTCATTTAGTCTAGATTCATTTAATTATTTAACTTTTATTTGCTGAACAGAATTTTAAAAATCTACTCCACCAACTTCAATGGTCAATAATTAAAAGAAGGGGAAAATTCGGTTGTAGAATTCAAGAGCTAGATGGATTTCATTTGGCTCACCATCGTTACAATTTGTCCATGCATCTCATTTCAGTTATTTGGTTTTTATTTATTGAATAGAACTTTAAATATAAATTGCTCAATCAACTTCAATAAAACCAGGAACGGAGGAAATTTCGTTATATGAGATCAGGACGTTCAATGATGGCTGCACTTTTTTCTAGGTTCAACATCGTTAAAATTTATCCATTAGTTTAATCAATGCATCCAGCTGTTTGAGTTTAATTCATTCCTCTCGGTAACCGCACGGCTTTGCCCGTAGTAGAAAACTAAAAGGTCATTTGGTTCGCCTGTATATTTACAAATAATGGATGATGAATTTCTCGCCAATTTGCTATGTTCATTTGCTGGTCCATGGTCGCATATGGTATAGTTTGCTCGTCCACGTTATGGTTATTTTCTAGTCCACGTTATGGTATTTTGTTTGTCCACGTTATGATAATTTTCTCGGTAAAATGTTCTTAAAATTGGAATAAAAGAAGAACAAAATCGAATTTTCGAAAAATCGCTTCGAGGTACACACTACCTTGCTACAAATTAATTCTGTGCCAAATTTCATGAAAATCGGCCGAACGGTCTAGGCGCTATGCGTGTCACAGACATCCAGACATCGAGACATCCAAACTTTCAGCTTTATTATTAGTAAAGATAAAGAGAAAGAATTTCTAAAAAATTAATTCTATCAATGTCAGTGGTCAAGAAATAAAAGAGGAAACGAAAAATTATGCTAATGGGAATAAAGAACTGGATGAATTTCGTTAAGCATAACATCGTTAGAAGTTTTCCATTCATTTCATTTCATCAAGTAATTTTATTTTTATTTACTGAATAGAACTTAAAAACTCAGTCAACTTCAATAGAACGAGGAACAGGAGAAATTAATTGATATGGTGATGGATATTCAGTTACTGAATGTGTGTATTTTATTTATTTATTTAATTAATTTATTTAATTAATTAATTTATTTATTTATTCATTTATTTATTTATTTATTTTTTTTTGGTTCAACGTCAGGAGTCAATAAATAAAAGAGGAAATGGGAAAAGTTGCTTATAGGAACCAAGATTGAATTCGGTTTAGCTTAACATCGTTAGAATTTGTCCATTCATTTCATTTCATCTATTTACTTAGTTTTATTTATTGAATAGAACTTTTAAACTTCAATTGGGTGACGATCGGGAGAATTTAGTTATATGATGATGAATATTCAACTATGCATGCTTTTTTTTTTTTTTTTTGGCGCAACATTGTTAAAATTTATCCGTTAGTTTAATTCTTTCATCCAGCTAATTGAATTTAAGAGACTTTCTAAAATATTTATTCTATCAACGTCAATACTAGAAAAAGGAATGGGTGAAGTTCCATTGAATCGTTACATTACTCATGAGTTTGATTATTTTTGTTTAACTGAACAAATATTTTCATAAGTTATGTTTTGCTCAACATGGTTAGAAATAGAATATTTAAAAAGTAATAATTCATCCAGTTATTTGATTTATTCATTGAATAACATTTTTTTAATTAGTTTTCACATTAATTTAAACATTCACTCCAACTTTAAATGTCAATAATTGAAAGAGGAAAGGATAGGTTTGGTTTCAAAACATGCATTTAGTCTTGCTCAACCCCGTTCGAGTACATTCATTCATTTAATTTCAATTTTTTAATTATTTGATTTTTATTCATTGAAATGAAATGTTAAAAGCACTTTCTCTGTGAAATTCAATAGTTAATAATAATAGAGCAATGAGGAAAGTTCAGTTGTATAAATCAAGAATTGAATGCGCTTTGTTTCGCGAAAATCCTTTGAAATCATCAATTCATTTAATTTTAATTAAAAAAGTTGTCTGAATTCAATTTATTGAACAGAATTAGTCCATTAATTTTTAAGATGCATGATCGTCTAGTATTTCGTGCATGAAAATCTGAAACTCCTACTTTTGCTGGAGTTTAACTTGTCTCCTAATCAGTTTTAATTAATTTAAAGTTCTTGCATAAATTTAAGCTACACATATTTGCTTTATAAGAGAAAAAAAAAAGTATCCATAAGATTTCGAAATTTTGTTCATTTCGTTCAATATCTTTTTTTAATTGAAAGTTGAAAAGTAATACAAATTTTATTACTTTATATAATTAGTGATATGTTTTTTTATTGCTTGAAACTAAATGACGTCTCTAATATCATAACGTTTATGGAAAGTTAGTTTATTGTTATTGTTTTTCTTCCTTCACAGCAAAGTGACGATAGCATTTTTTATTTAAAATTTCTTCGATTTTATTTGTTTGGTTATTTCATGTTGTCATCATTTACTGGTTTATTAGAATCTTTTCTAATTGCCTTAAACTGGTGTTTTAATTTTTTAAGTTTTTAATTGAAAAATAACCATATTCTTTTTTTCTTTTTTTTAATTAAACGAAAACATATTGAAATCAGTTTGATGCTGCGAAAACTTTCGGCACTCATAAAAACCAACGGCAATACTAAATACTGACAGTTCAAAACGAAAGGAAAAAAAATTGAATATACTTTCTGTTTACAAAAGTAATTTATTAGAAACATCTTTTGTACGGGTGAAATGAAACACGGATAATAAAAATACAAACTGCAGGGGGGAAATACAACATTTTCCTAAAAATTGGAGCTTTATGCAGCATTTTCTTGATAAATTTTGCACTTTTCCTGTCAACTTACTTTATATGCAGCATCCTTTTGACAGTTTGTGCTTTGTTTGCAGCATTTTCTTGAAACTTTGTGCCTTATTTTCAACATTTTCCTGTCAATTTTATGTATTTACAGCATCTTCCGAACATTTTTTTATTTTTTGCAATATTTTAATGAGTTTACACTTTTTTGCAGCATATTCTTGACGAATTTTGTTTATTTGAAGACAATTTATACTCGATTTGCAGGATTTTCTTGGCAATTTGTGCTTTATTTGCAGCGCTTTTTTGACAGTTTATGCTTTATTTGCAGCAATATCATCACAATTTGTGATTTTATTGCAGCACTTACCTTTTTTTTTTTTTTTTTTTTTTCTTTTTTGCAACATTTTCTCGACAACTTTTGCTTTATTTGCAGCATTTTTTGGACAGTTTATGCTTTAATTATGTAGTTTTTGCATCTTACTCACTAAGTATTTTTGATAATCTTCGATAAATTTTGTTTTTTCCTGTTTTGTACATAATACTGCTAATATTTCTCATAACTTTCACAGACACTGCTTCAGGTACGCTCTTAAAGAGCCTACTTGAAACTTTCAAGGGATTCGAAACCGCGTTCCGTTTCAAGGAGTTCCGAAGCTTGTCGCGTCGTCAAGGCAACGGCAAGACAACGCCATTATTTTCCATCCGGGCCTCGTAATCCGATTTGAGGTCTGGAGTGCTCCGGTGCATCCCCACCAATTATATTTCGCGACAAAGTGTATCTGTTGGACTGACAAAAAAAGGCAACCGAGTGAAGTACAGCAGAAACCCGTTTCTATACTTTAAGAGGATGGCTCTTTGCTCACCTCCCCCCCCCCCTCATACCCTAAAAACGGTGGAAAGCAGATGCAGATACTGCTCTTCTCTATATTGCCATTAATAAGAATACTGAATAAATGCAGGGAAGAAATAATCTATGGAACTACAAGGAAATATGCACGCTTAATAGAACTCTGATAGGTTTGGCCTAGTAGAGGAAAGATTCCTTTGCCCTTTTAGTTAAAAATGCTCGCACACACATTTTGTCAGAGTATGAAAAAAAAGCTAAATTCTTTTCTGACAAGCTGGAGTTTTTGCAATCAAGTGGTGTACTCCCATTTTCTAAAAGCGATAAGTGTGCAAAAATTTCAGTTCACTTTTCAAGAGTTTTATTCATTTAAAAAACGGGTGTCGTTGTAAAATTAAATGTACTACTAAAGACTAATATTAAAAGGAAAAAAACAGAGCATGTTTATTTTAAATGAAAGAAAATGAAAAACAATAGTCTAAATGAATTAATTTTTAAGTCCTCTGATGTAAAAAAATCTTAACTTAGATATGATTTAAATTTAAAAAAATTGTGATTACTGTAACCCATAAAACAACAACGCATCATAGTACCAATATTACAAAAAGTATTCTTATGGTTACTTTGTTACAGAAAGGTATTGATTCAAGTCTTATGTTTAAGTTCCAAAGTGTTTAAAGTTTAAGCAATAAAGTAAAATCCGCAAAAAGAAACGTCTCCTTTTTCTCCCCAACTAGAAATGTACTCTTTTCAGGTCATTCGTCCTGTTATCAGAGACATACGTCACTGCCTAGTTGCGTAAGAGGTAGAATGTGGTGATTCCGCATTCGAATTACAACAAAATTGCAAATAGCAAGGTATTATAATGCACCAAAACCAATGGTGATAATTTTCTGTATATAAGGAATGATGCTAAATTTTATTATAATTTGGTATTGAACTTGTATATATTGCACTAAACTATAGTAAGATTCAGTCTCATTCTTTGTAATCAGCCAAATAGTTACAGCATTTTTTTAATCAACATGCCACGAAATTGTTTAGTGTAGATATATGCCATCTGATCTGCGCTAAATCAAGCATCTCTTTTTCTTCCCGAAAGCTAATCGCAACAATTATTTACTGAATTTTCACTGTAAAAGAACATATTTAAGTTAAAAATCATATTCAACCCTAAAACGAATTCCCGAAACAGTAGATAATCTCATTTCCGAAACTAAATGAAAATCCCTTGTTTCATGCGAAATGATTACTTCGATTCTTAACATTAAACACAAAAGTCGGACGCATGGATCATCTTGCAAGGAGGTGATATGACTCGCGGGACATAGATTGGGTGCCAGTGCTCCGAACTGCTGCATTATAAAATTCGTTGTAGTTAGAAAATTAGCAGCACCATTTTATATTTGGTTTTTTAAGGTGCAACAGGACCCGAATTTTTTTTAGAGTAGGTATGCCTTCTGATCTACTTCAATCCAAACAGCTTCCTCCTCCCCAAAATCTAATTTCAATAGTAATTTATAGAGTTTTCACTAGGACAAAAATTATTAAAGTAAAACATCCCCTTTTCCAGAGATAAAAAAACATAGAAATTCTTATTCTAGAAAAGAAACATCCCATGTTTCATAAAAGAAGCTTTTTAGAATATAGGGGAGGGTGTCCCAAAGCGAGTAGGCCTTCGTATGTCCCCCCATGGTGTGTTAGCGGTGATGAATAGGTATGTCGTGTTTACCCGAACACCACTGAGTTATTATCAGTCCCAGCGAAGCAGCAGTGAAGCGGCATGGCGCAACCAGGCTTAAAATAAAAAAATGATACATTTAAAAAAAATGAAGTTTTGTAACTTGTGATTAGTCGAAGACCAGCTTCTTCTTTTTTTTTTACTGTCAATATTATTAACTTATTCTGACACTATCCACCTATAAACTACGATGGTCATTTCGTTTTTTTTAATTATTAATTTAAGGTTATAATTATTTAAATAAAAAACACACCTTTGGTCAAAGCGGGTCGGGCAAAGTGGATATAGGATTTAATCATATATTTATTTAAAATTTCTTGACTCGTGTGCTAGCTTAGATTTTCTCTTTCAATAGGATAAGTATAACTTTAAAAAGTTATTTTTTAGGATGGCAATTAATTAATCTACTAATTAACTCAGTTATTTCTTTATGTTTTATAAACAAATGTACTGATTTTGAATTGGATAAGTACAACTGTTTTATATTTTTTTATATAATGGCAGGTAGCTAGTCAACTATTTTAATCATTTATAACTTCATATTTGATTGGAAAATATACCAAACCACAATTAGTTAAGCTTACCCGCTTTGAGCTCAATGGTAGGGCAAAGCGGGTTTTTCACATGTTTGTTAAGTTTGATAATAAATAAATAGTGGGTTTGAAATAATACAAAAATCACTTTTTATTTTGAAGTTTAAGAACTCTGCTAGGAAACAAAACCGAAATTGTTGCGATTAAAATCCAAAAACTACAATTTTCGAACGTTCTTCGAAGACCTACCCGCTTTGGGCCACCCTCCCCTATTACAGCGCTAAAGTGCTCAAGTTAATGGCACACATAATTGAACCTTTAAAGCATAAGAGACGAAAACTACTGTTGCAATTTAACGGTTGTTTTGGAAGTTTTCAGAATATAATTTTCAATTTCTAACGTCGAACATAAAAACGGGACACATGGATCATTTTCCAGGGACACATACAGTCCACGGACCGTAAATTAGGGACCAGTGTATTAAACTATAACAAACTTAAGTCAAATCGTTGTAGATAGAAAATTAGTAGCATCATTTTCTTGGTGCAACAATAGATGAAATAATTTTCAGAGAAAATAATGCCATCTAATGTTTTAAACAAAACATCTCCACCTCCCCAAATTCTAACTGCAACTAAATTTGCTGAGTTTTCTCCGAAAAAGAACTTCAAATCAAAAATCAAATTTCTCTTGAATAAAGATTTCCCGAAACCATAGAAATTCTCATTCTAGAAAAGAAATATCCCATGTTTCATAAAAGAAGCATTTTCGAATGTATTACAGCTCTAAAGTGTTCAAGTTAATGGCACACATAATTGAACCTCTAAAGCGTGAGAGACGAAAGCCACTCTTACAATTTAATCCTAAAAGCATTATAATTTCATCGACCATCCTTCCTAAACATGCAATTATTCTTTAAAGTGTCATTAAGCCTAAAATCTCATGGGCGGAAAAATGAACTCATAGTCTTTAAAAAGTATGGTACGTTAATAATGTTTTACGCTCCGAAATTAAATGAAACGAGAAGATATTTTATCGAAGTTTTCCTTACTTGAATTAAAAAAAATCACCTTGCCGTAATAATGCGATTTTTCAGTCATTTCTCCTAACACACATATTTTTCCGGAATTTATTTATTTAGTTCAGGTCATACTTTTTCTCATTTTTGTAGATAATTGCTCCGTGCTCAATGGCCAGAAAATATCCCTATTTGGATCTGTATTTTCCCTAAGCTGTAGGGAAAGTAAGCAGGGTTGATCGCTTAGAAAGAAGGCTAACGACGTCCCCAGGCGCACCCGTTATTAGGGTGCGTCTAGGCGAACCTTAAGCTCCCGGATTCGGCGGAAAGAAAGGTTTAGCATGGAGTTTGAGAAAAAGAATGTTTTTTGTGAAGGCAAGGCTTCCATATTGCTTCATTTATTGCGTATTATACCCGATTTGCATTAAATTAAATGTTTAAAAAAATGTAGACACCGCACGACTTCCTTATACGCCTATTAAACAATCGATGTTTTTTAATAAGTCAAACGTAATGGCTGCATGTACTTTAGAGTTATGACTTTAAAATGTTTTTCCATTTTTTTAAAAGAAATTTCCCGCGGTTGCAACTTTTGTGTCCTGATTGCTAAAAAACTATGAATGCAGTTGCGTTTAAAAAAAACTTCCAAGACCAACCTGTTATAGAAAAATTTATATCATTATGGCTTAACTTGTTAATTTATAGGATATGAAAGAAATCATAAGTATCTAGTTAGTAATTTCATGAATTGTAACCTTCCAATTTATTTTTATACTTTCAATTTAAAACTTGGAAAAAAAGTTACTGCCTGATCATTTGATAG
The DNA here is from genome assembly GCF_026930045.1 of Uloborus diversus. Lineage (NCBI taxonomy): Eukaryota > Metazoa > Arthropoda > Arachnida > Araneae > Uloboridae > Uloborus > Uloborus diversus. The sequence continues at coordinate 4,135,371 of NW_026557765.1, forward strand.
CTTTTGATTATTTAAATCATAGAATAGTTAACTTGAAGTTAACTTACACAAAAAATTAGTAACCTTTCAATAAAGTCAGATGAAAACTCATTTTTCTCAATGTGTAATCTTTCAAGCAATTTTTTTGTAAGCTTACCGAGAACTCTGGTGTAACATTACACATAAATTAGTGATACATAGCAACATAGTAACATTATTATGGTGTAACATTCCCGAAGCAACGCTTAGTTTTGTTAATTAGCCAAAGTTACTTTTCACCAGTAATATCAATTAAATTACTCCAGAGAGTTGGAGGGAGCAATGCTGCCAACCTTTAACGTAGTAAGGTCACACCTAATTTTTGATAGTTTAAACAAGTAGGATTTATAATAGATCAGTGTTGTCCGTCATGGAATGGCTAATAAAATGTGTTGATAGTTTTGGAAAAACAAATCTAAAACTACAGGGAATTTTCTTTTTTTTTCATTTCTCAATTTCTCAAAAAATATTATCAATTTCTCAAAGCAAAAGTGTCTTTACGATTGAATACTCTTTTCTTTGTGCTCTGGAATTTTTTCAGATTTTTTAAAAAATATTTCTTTACTTTATAGAGTTTTTAAAAAATATCTCCAATTGTTCACACGTGCACTTATTAAGGAGGCACATATAAACAAGCCGGTGGCACATTTGACGCACGATTTAAACATCCAGGACAAGCATCATATTTCACAGAAAATCTCTTTACTATAAAAAGTGCACAGTACATCAGGTGTTTTACTTTCGTTTCACACCAACAAATACTATAAAGCTATTTTAACATAAGTAGAGAAGCTGAAAATAGAGAAACTATGCATCAAATTTTTTCTAAATGATTGTACTTTATCCAGTTTAGTTAAAAATGGATAAAATTAGAGAAACAGAAAAGCAGAAGAGAAACACTTTGAAAAGCTCAAACAAAGTTTTAATATCAGCAAAGCATTCCCACTTCTCCCACAAAAAAAGAATAGCGGCAAAAAACAACATTAGCGAACTTGTTGATCTTTTCATTCACGCAATTATTTTAAGCTTGCTCGCTTTCCGCTGAAAAAAACGATCAGCCCTTCTTCTGTAAACACCGTCATTTCTCTTGATTTTTCTTTTTGAAATCTTATCGCTGAATACACGGATGTTTCGAATGTCTTATCCCTTATCTCACTTTGTTTTTTTCCCTCCATTTCCCTCCAGGTTATTAAGAATTCTTTATTTTTTTTCCTCGAAGAACAAGAACTCGGAAGGAACACTTTATTAAAAAGCTTTTTTCTTCTCCACTGGTAGATAAAATACGTCTGCGAGCGATACCCGGATTTCCATTTCAATTTTCCAACTCCAATGGCGAATCTTCGCTGATTAAATGGAATACGGCAATTTTTCTTTGGAGAAAAAGTGTTAAGAGTAGCGCGGTCTGATGAAGTGAAACTACATTTTAAACCTAGTTTAATATGTTTTGCCAATAAACTCATTGCCTATGTTGGTTTATAGATTACGCAACAATACAACTCAATTTATCTTCCTAGTGGATGCGACATACAAAAGGGTTCAAAGTATGGCATTGAAAGTAATTAGAGTTAAATTAGGTTAAAAGGGACATGGGGTAAATGGAAACAAACAATATTAGTGAGAAAAAGGGAGACATGGGGAATTGGAAACAAACATTAGTGGAATAAAAGGAGATGGGGTAAATTTAAACAAACGATAATAGCGGGATAAAAGACGACATGGGGTGAATGGAAATAAACTATTAGTAGTATAAAATGAGACATGGGGTGAATGGAAATAAACTACTAGAAGTATAAAATGAGACATGGGGTAAATGGAAGCAAACCATATTAGTGAGATAAAAGGATGCATTGGGAAAATGGAAACAAACAACAATAGTGGGATAAAAGGACACGTGGGGTAAATGGAAACTATTTCTATTACCAAACTAGTGTTAGTTTTTGAAACTTAACTGGGGTAAATGAAGACAAGACAGCATATGGAATATATTCTAAGAGTTCCGCATTTTTTCAAGCAGTTGTATAAGCGTCGTCATTGAAGATGAGACAGTGAAAAGAGTTGTGATTTAAAAGTTTAGTGACCTTACATTTTCCTCGTCAGCAGGTAAACAAATACGATGAAATTGGTTTCATCTAGTTTTCCTTGCCATGTAGAAGGTTACTAAAAGCATTTATTTTTGAATTTCACCCTCCCAGCTAGTTTTGATGAGCGATTTAAGTGTTTCCATTTACACCATAAATCCTGTTCTCTGGGGTCTGGCGTACTGTGCGATGTCAGACTCGCCAATGCGCAAAAGAGCCACGCTTGATTCTACTTGCACGTAAAGCAGTTTACTTTGCATTAGAAGTTTAGCTGCAGAGAAGCAACAAACAAGGGAGCATTTTGAGACTTGTAGAATTTTTTTAAAGCAATATTTATCTTTGATATAGTCAGAGATGAATACATTGACTCCTCTTTCTCTTCAATATAAATTCAAAATGCTATTTCTAATGATACAGGTAATATTTATATGCACCGGTTGTAACCATTAACGAGTTATACGCTACTTAAGGGGGTCCGGGACACAAAAATCGTCAAATTTTACAATTTTTTTTTATCATTTGAAAACTTACTCCGTTTTCTTCTGCTTAAAAAGGCGTTTGAATCTTGTTTCTATCTTAATTAGAACGAAAGATATAATTATCTTTGTGGCATGCACTTAACTAATGTGTGTTTAACTTTAAAACTTTAAACGCGTTTTTTTCTATGATGCAATTTTTCCCGATTTCTTGCATTCAAACTCTTATAAGTCCGGAACCGATAAAGATAAAGTAATGAAATTTGGAGCATATCTTTTTCAAGCAGTTTACTTTAGTTTTTATTCGGCGAATTTGAAAAAAATGTTTACTGCAAAAAATATGGTTTTTAAAAAAAAAGTATCTTCGAATTTTTCGAAATTTTTCTTCAAGCATTTTATATTTTTTATTGAATCAATATTTTTAAAATCGTATAATAAAAATTAAAGCTTTGATATTTGTGCATAATTTTTTGAAAAAAAATTAAAAATTGACCGAGAATATTTTGAGTTATAGCAATTTAAAACAACCCCATTAAAAAAAAAAGAAAAATTAAATTTAAATAATAAATTTTTTTTTAAATATTTATGTTATGATTTTGCTTATTAAATAGAAGGTAAATCAGTGCAAAAAATTTCAAAACTCTAAAGTATTTATTAAAAATGTTTTTCAAAATGTGTCCCGGACCCCCTTAACAAAGATTTCTGCGATGCTGTACTCGTTTCAGCGTGCAAAACAGCCACTCTTGATTCGACTTGCATGTAAAGCAGTTTACTTTGCAGTGGGAGTTTCATTACAGAGAAGCAGGGAACACGGGAAAATTTTGAGACTCTTGGAAACTTTTCAAAAATATACTTCTTTGACTGCAAACTTCCACTTTTCTCTTCCTCTTTCACTTTCATAAGAAAAATAATATTAGATCCTAAAACAATATATCTCTCAGACTATTGCTCGTTAGAAAAGTAAACGAAACCAATCAAAGATAGGTTGATACGAACCGTAATTTATACTTGATAATAGTATTATAAAAGAGATTCATTTAATTTGTTTTAGTGATTCATTTGCAATTAAGCATTCACTTTTAGTTGTAGAAATGCATTATTTTGATAAAATTGGGAAATGAAGGGATTTAAAATCTACGCAAGAAATGTAAAGGTTTGAGTTTTTCTTGATATGAGGCTACAAAAATTTGTTCTATGGTTTCATGTAAGGTAAACCTGCTTGTAATGCGGAGGAAAAAAATGCAATTACTAAAGCAAGTGATTGAGAGATAATTTATTGTTTGCAGTAATGCTGATTATTTTAAGTCGGAGATACAGACATTTTTCAGATCAGCTGAAAAAACTACGGGCAACCAGAAATGAAAAAGAAAAAATTCGCTGTGTAAGCTGTCTTAAAAACTGGTGTGCTTGACTTTTTGGATAAAGAAAAGAATAAATAACAAACCCTGTTTTTTTTTTTTTTTTTTTGCAAAAAAATTTTATTTCTATTATTTGATACGCTACTGTAAAAATAAAAAAGGCTGACATTATTTGTTGCTAATGAATAAGTATTCAGCAAAAAGATGTCGTTAATGCGCTTCCATTTTGTTAAATATTTGTTATCAAGTATATTTTCATGTTTAACGATTTTTGCGCAGCAATATTTAAAAGTTTATTGGATTGAATAACCATAATTAAAATTTTACCCTACATTTTAATTTTTCATATGTTTAATAATTGCTAATCAGTCAATAATAAAGGTTTAAATTGCTCATTTGTATTCAGCAGATAAATATTATGCAAAGAATAATATCTAGTGCCATTATTTTAGTACTTTTAATAACCATTTTTTAACTGAAAGAAATGCTATTAAATTTTCTTTACACTACATATTTGCAATGTAAACGAACTTTCATTTCCTAATTGAATAAATTATCGTTTCCATATTTTCTTCATTTCTACCTTACGAGATTTGAATAAGTAACGCAGTAATCTAGGAAAACTGCTCCAATTATTCAATTGTTAAAGATTAAGTAATAACGCGTTAAAACGCACAAATTAGCAACAAACTGTAGATGCTTGCTTCGGGGTTAGGAAGAAGAACTTTTTTCTCCATGCCAAAGTTGAGAGATTATAGAGGAAAAGATATTTTGCAAAAGTATTTTCCTCAATGTCTGTTCATCTAAAAAACTTACTTCTTTTACACTAAAAAAGAGGTTTCTCGTAGCCCTGAAGCACGATTTTCAGATTGTTGCAAATTTATGCGTTTTATCGGTGTATTATTATCTTTTAATTTTCTTCACGAAAAGTATCACAGTGAAACCCCGATTTAACGTCCCCCGAATCTACGTTTTCCCACATTTCACGTTCTTTTCATCAGGTCCCAGTTTTTCCGCATACTAATAACTTTAATTTATCCCGGATAGAAAGTTTGTTATTTATGAATTTCCCAAGAAAAACTGGAAGCACATTCGTCGCTTCTAACAATATTGCAATAAAGAGCTTCAAATACTAAAAGACTATTTTGTTTCTCATCAAGACTAGGAAAAAAAACTGCAAGTTATTTCAATCCTGGACTAAGAAACAATCTACTGTTACGAACTATTTTCAACCTTAAGGCCCTCGACTTTCAGATAAATGTTTTAAAATGTTCTAAAATGGCATGTACAGTTATGTACCCCCCAACTGGTGTGTTAACCTTGTCGTGGTGGGAGGGCTTGCGTGCTCCAACGACCCAGAGAGCTATGCCGGCAGTAGCTCAGATACCGGCAGGGTCTCTCAAGCCGGACAGGTCTTCGTTGGGTAGGAGCCAGACTAAGAGAGATACCTAGTAGAGATGAGACTGGGGGGCTCAGCCCGGGCTCGAAGCGGACTCGGGCTCTAGAACCGAAAATAGGTTCCGGGCTAGGGCGGGCTCGAACTCAAGCATAGATATTCAATCGTCAATCTCCAAACAGATTCAAAGCAAATAAACATTTTTCTACTGTGAGAAAATGAAAGGAACATTTAAATCAGTTCAATCAATGTCAAATTTACCCCCCACCCCCACAAAAAAACAGAAAATAAATTAACGCTTATTTACATATATTTTATTTTATTTATTTATTTTTTTGCTATTACTATTGCAATATGTCATACAGTAATGCATTTGAAGTGGAGCATTTTAAGAAACTTTAGAAAATTCTATTAATGACGAACATTTGACGTAACATTTTTCATTAACAGAGAGATCATGTCAGACTACAGAAGGCTCGGTTTTTTATACAAGAAAGTTTCCTTCGGGCTCGGGTGGGCTCGGATTTTGGTCCGAGACAATATCACGAGGGCTAAGGCGGGCCCGGGCTCTCAAAAATGAGCCCGAACTCATCTCTAATACCTAGGAGAAGGAAAACTCTGATTCCAAACCACCCAGCGCCTGTTCTCCAAGTCAAGAGCGGCTGGGCTTTTTCCTTTCCTGCAGTCGGATTGAGCAATGTACGCCGGGAGAGCATTCTCCTGGCAGGGTCACCCAAAGTGTGAAGGCCGTTCCCGTATACTCAACTTTAGGCTGCAGGTTTCTTCAGAGGTTAAGTCAGTCTTCTGTCCTTGCGAACCCTCACTAAAGTGAAGCTGAAACTCACCCTAAGTCAAATGGAAATCTGACATCCAAAGCCAAAAAATCATGAAACTTCTCTACGAGCTGGGCGGGAAGAAGCAAATTTGCCTCCAGTGGATTCCTTCACACATTGGAGTTTTTGGAAACGAGATTGCTGATGTGCTCGTCAGAAAGGATTGCGATCTTCAGAACGATCACTATTGTGAGCTTACTCCATCGGAAATCCACTCCTTAACCAGACAGCAAGTTCTCTAGAAATGGCGTATTCCGCCACCCCACCACTGGTATGCAGCCAAGAGCCCTGGTCTGTCGATTTCTTGCAATGGTCCTCGTCCTCTTCAATCGGCCATGGCTCGATTCCGTAGTGGACATTTAAAGTGTTTAAGGCTTTTAAACAGGGAGAAGATTTTTTCTCCTTGTTCCTGTTCCTTTTCTGCAAGTCCTGCTCATCTTCTTGCTTGTTTTAGCTACTCATGTAGGCAGCTGCGCGATGAGCAGGATCTTATTTACGAGGATCTAGCGCGTCGGGATCTTTTGAACCTGGTGTAGGTTTTTCTACACCAGGCGGATAGGAAACAACAACAAACACAGTTATATTCTCTTTTCGTAGTACATATATATTATACCATTTAAAAGAGTCATCTTTACTAACCTTAAGTTTTTCTATTTGATTTTTTCTTTCTTTGTCTTTCCCGCATTTTACATTTTTGCAACCCAGTTTCTTGAGAAATATAAAATCGGGATTTCACTGTATTTACTTCTAATTCATTTTTTGCATAATAGAAAAGCATTCCGCAAAATAACCATCACTGCGTTAGCTTTCTTGCTTGGACATCAAAATACTTTATCCAAAAATGTTTATTTTTAATTAATAATTGTTTCATGTTAAATATTCACACCATATTTATAATTACATTCTTCAATTCTGATTAGTCGAAAGTTTAATGAGTAGCAAATCCGTCAATGACGAAAGCTTACGTTACTCGATTTTATTTTACGAATTAGCATTCTGCAAAAAGCGATTCATGATATACATTTTGTGCTTAACATTCTCTCTTTTTTTTTTTGCAATTTATGTTCATTTCTACCAACCACATAAAATTAACTTTATTTTAAAATCAAAAACATTAAAACTCCAGCTATCAGAACCCCAAAATTGATTCGACTAGTTGGAGTTCTACTGCACATAAAAATGTAATAAGTGAGCTCTTTTATATAGGCACCTAGAAGAATAATGGAACATTTAAAAATAACTGGTCAAATGAAAGGGAAAAGATGATCCTGTTTATTGGCAAAAGATAAAGATGGTGCTCCTCATAAGTAGGGAAATGGGGGCAAAGTGAAATGGTGAAACTTTTACTCTGCTTTTAGCGAAACCTATCTAGTAATATTTTAACTATGTAGTACAACATGCAGTCTATTATCGTCAGGGAAAAATATCGTCGAAGGTTAAAACACATTTTATAGTACAGACAATTTTACAAAACTGATTCTCATATTGTAATGTTTTGTTGTAAATCAAAAATTATTTTTGCTGCTATAAAATGATAAAGTTCTTGTTATTAACGTTTTAAACATTAATTGAGGCCTCCTAATTATTCGGTGCGGTATTAATTTAGTTAATATTAAGTTTATCTTTATTTTAGATATTTTTCTCAGTCAAGTACATTCGGGGCAAAGTGAAATAGTGTATTTCGTTTACTCACTCAACCATTTACTACTGAATCACTTTCATTTTCGTTTGTAAATTAATTCATTCACATTTCTCCATTTGGTAATTCACTTATTTATTCATTCATTCACTTATTTTCTTATTCTTCATTCATTCTTTTACTCGGTCATTTATTTTTCTTCATACATTATTTTTTTTTTAATTATTAGTTTAATGTTTCAGTATCTTTTCATTTATTCACTCAAACTTTTGTTTGCTGACTCATTTCATCAAAAATATTTTTTGAAAATGAATAGAAAGCATTACGTTAGAAAAATATTTTATTTTCACTTTGTCTCTTGGAAACAAGTGATTTTTTTTTTTTTTTTTTTTGAAGGCGTAAATATACTGCCAAAAGTAAAAAACACTGTTTCATTGCAGTAGTTAATTTAGTGATGAAATATCACTAATATCAGTAACGGACATTTTATGTAAGTCATTGGTTAGTTTAGGTATTGAAGACACGTGACTTATGCAAGCAAAAGAAGAACAAGGAACGTTTTTTAGCTAATTTTTTTTTTTTTTTCAAATGTACTGATTATAAATCAGTTCATCTTTGAAAAACTGTCCTCTCAATAAAATGCTTTTATTTCATCAGGGGTTCGCTAAGAAGAAATTGAAAAGAAAAATGCTACAATTATGCATATTAATTTTTCTGTAACGAACCAATCATTGACAAAGGTAAAAATTATTCGTGTTTATGTAATATCCCAAGCTTAAATTTTTGAGGAAGGGGAAACATTCAATTTTCCGAATGTAATTCCAAATTTTGCCGAATAAAAAAACGTGGTTATGCAAACATACGTAAATCAAATGAAAAGAGACATTCGACATTCAGAAAATTTAATACTGCAATTATGTTTCCAAATTTGTCAAATCGTCAAAATTTGCCGAATATGGATATTTTTGGGAAGGCACGATGACCTCTCGTGACCTCCCATCAGTGCGCACCTGTGTAACGAATAAATATTCTTAAAAAATCGTTAATTACGAGTCATTGCTCACTAAGAATACGAAAAATAATTGTTTTCTTTCACATAACTATACATTTTTTTAATCACATCTCCAATTGTTAGGAAATAATTACGTGAATAATAACAGATTTGCAATCAAAAACCATGTACTTATGATTGTACTCTCAAATTTCAGTGTCTTCTTTCTTAAGCAGAATGAGAATGTCAGGAACAGCTCGAGAATTTCCCCATGCAACACGATAATCCTTGAACTACACCATTTTCTCTCCACCAACCTGTTTGTTTTATTGTGGGCGGGAAGTGGTGGGATGTAAGAAAAGAAAACTTCTTCAAGAATAGGAATGCCGGGGTGGCAAATGTCTTAAGGAGAGATAAGACGACTATTTCGACGTAATTATTTAGTTTTTTTGCGTGTGAGAGTCGTCATGTGGGGATATTGCGAAGGCAAAGACGAAGACGAGACATTACTTCGAAGTGGCTATTTTATCGCAACTTCATTAAGAGATATGAAATTCGAGGCATTCTAAAATGAATATTTTCTTAAGATGACTCCAGCTTCTTTTTTAAAGAAAAGAATTCACAAAGCTTTAATGCAAAATCTTCTATTTAGGTTTTTTTTTTTTTTTTTGAATCATTTATCAAACAAATGTTGTTTCTCAGGCGTGAAATTCTGCGTTATTGTAGAAGAGAATTTTTATTGTAGTTTTTCACTGAAATATGTTAAAGACATAAATATTGAATCTAAACAATTTTCATTATATGCACAATCAAGGCTAAGTTGCCATTTCATGTTAAAATGTTTGTTAGATATTCATCCTTAATACTATCATTTATTTTATGTTAAACACATAAATTTTGAATATAAATATTTTTCGTTACATACGACTAATGCTTATGTTCAAGGAAAAATTGCCTTTTCATGCTAATTTTTTTTTTTTTTTTGCTAGATATTAATCTCCACTACTATCATTTATAATATGTTAAAGACGTAAATATTGAATATAAATATGTATGCCGGGTGAGTATAAAAAAAGTGGGTTGAACATCAAGAAGTAATAGAGTACACTAAGAAGAACAAGATTATAATGTGGATCAAAACTTCACTATTTCACTTAGTACACTATCTTAACAGTATATAAATATCAAACCAGGATAATACTGTTGATCAAAACTTCCCTATTTCACTTGGTAAATTATCTTAACAGTAGCGAAAAGTTAGAACAGGATTATACTGTATAATCAAAACTTCAGTATTTCACGTAGTGTACTACCTTAACAGTATCTAAACATCATGCCAGGATTATACTGTTGACCAAAACTTCCCTATTTCACTTGGTAAACTATCTTAGCAGAAACTAAAGGATTGAACAGGATTACACTAATGATCAAAACTTCACTGTTTCAATTTGTAAACTATCTTAACATTAACCAAGGGTTAGAACAGGATTATACTGTTTATCAAAATTTCACTATTTCACTCTTTATACTCTTAAAATTTTCCACCAGATGTTCCAGAAAACACGTAACGGCCGAAAAGTTCAAGCATATAACTGAAAGTTTCATTATTTCCATACATTTTTAATTAAACTTCGAGTCACGTTCAGACGCCAGTTCCATCCCAAAGACCCATTTTGCGTCTCCAGCATCGACCTAAACTCACACCACTATTTACCATATCCCACCCTGGAGGATTTAATTTACAAAAAAGGGATCGGGGGAAGAAGAGGTAATTTCTTCCCTAATGATCAAATATCGTCCTTCTGCGTCAAATATTCTTCGGAAGATCTCTGCGATTAACTTAATAGGGTTATCATTTTTAATTACCCCGTTTCGCGGTCACGTTGCGCCCGTCTCTTCCGAAGCTGCCCTAATGACTTGTAACGGGAAGCCTTCTTGGAGGAAAAGTTGCAACGTTAGGGAGAGATCTTCTCCCAGACAGCGACCGTTTAGATAGAGATGCGCTTAGTGTCGCATTATTGTGGTCAATTATTTATTTGTCAGCATCTGCAAATAAGGGAAGATGTACAGCAGTTGTTGTCTGGAAAACCTGACAGCGACTTACGTGGAAAGAGTCCTTTTCGGAACCTGCTTCTTCAGTTTATATCTATACTAACTGCGTTGCCCGATTTTGCTCGATCTTCCTTGAAAATAAAAATTGTGTCAAGTGTCATTTATTCAACAATCAGGCTTAAATAAAAGAAAAAAAACCACCATGTAAAATTTCCCGTTCAAACAATGACGACAGATATTAAAATCCTTTTAAGAAATTAAAATAAGAAAGATGAATCCAAAAAGCGTAACCATGGAAACGCGAAATAAAATAAGTTTAAGAATTGGAAGTGAGAAAGATGGAAAGAAGCAATGGATTTAAAAAGAGTAACCGTGGAAGCACGAAAATAAAATGGTTAACATCTTGAATGGCGATGAGTTTTTCAAACTTGATTTAAAAAGGCTTCTAACTTTTTTACCTTTCGAGATAGAAGCTTAGTTTTTCGACCATCGGTCGGGATAGATCTGGAGTAAAATATGTCGCTCTTTCCAATGCAGTCAAAAAGAAAACTGTGGGACAGTTTCTTCACTTTTTATTGACTTTTTTGATGAACAAAGTAGTTTCAGCTAAGCCTAAACAAATTCCAGCTAAAAAAGCAAATAATTACCTCCGTAAGTAGGATAGAGCATTGAAACAAATTGCGTAGAATTCGGGAAATTCTACTCTTTCCAACGATATATAATATTAACATATGCAAGTAATTTTTCACCCCCATATTCAGGAGTTCCTGTGAAAATTGGGCTCAAATTGGAATAAAAAAAGAACTATTCATCGATTTTCATCTATTTTTCGAACTGGTGTGCAAACCTTTTCAGGACTTAAAGGAACAAACTCTGAAAATTTCAGCGAAATCGGCAGGGTAGTTGTCGAGTTTTGCGAGTTCAAACACACAGACGCTCTTTGGAGACTTCACTTTATACTATGTAGAGATATTTGCTTTGGATAGTAATATGTTCAGTCATTTTCTATAACAGTTTTGTTTACACAAATGTCTCTAAACCTTTTTTTCTTCCGTGTACCAGCAAAAACTTTGCAATAAATTCCACCTACCAGTAGGCATATTAACAACCTTTACCTTGATATAGACCAGGTTTTCCTAACTTGGAGGCGAACGCCCAAAGAGGTGACTTAGATCCTAAGCGCTATTTTCAATGTTCCTGAGTGTATATTTTCAATAATACCGATGATCGCTAACGCCAACTTATGAATAAGGGGGGGGGGGGCGATTGGTGTCAGACAATCTCTAAAGGAGGACGATGGGCCCAAAAAGATTGTGAGCCACTGATATGGACATTGTAAAAATGTGCAGACTGCTGATTGACTACCACCAAAAATATCATCCATCTCCTTCATAGCTTGTTTTGCATGCTCCAACTATTGCTTTATTTCGAAACAAGAATTTAGAGACATTAATCGAAAGGGGGAGGGGGCATTAAAGCGTAAATTCAGAACATATGTTAAATTTGTTCACATGCGTTGGACAGGGGAAAATACATGGCATTTGCGCAGACTGGTCAATTAGAGGTCGCAAACCTAATATAAGGTCCCTAGTTGAGTAAATGCTGTTTATATGCTATTGGTAACGTTATTTTTAAAAGTTTTTATTGCACTTGCTCTATTCTTATGTTCGTGTAGGTGGGACACGCTTTTTCATGGCTGCCAAAAACAAAATTAATGATATAAATTCTAATTTTTTTTTAATTAAAAGAATTTCAAATTTTTTTTTTAATTATAAGCTTTTCCCCAGATGGAGAGAGAGTCTCCCCCCTCATTAGGGGGTCTTCGCCAGAAAATCCGTGAAACGGAATGTTAACGCAATGACTGAATATTTAGCATTTAAAAAAAATCAAAGAGGTCAAAAATTTTGAGTCACGAAATTGTTTTTTTTTTTACTTCCTTTTACAAAAAAGGAAGTACTGTATTCGCGAAAAAAATTTCACTCAAAAATCGGCCTTAATTTCCATTTTGCTCGCCCCCGAATGAAGATTGATTTTTTTTTTCAACCCGACCACACGTGGATACATGCCTAAGAACGTATAGACACCTGAAGAATCCATTTTGACGATCCCCGAGTTAATTACAACGAGTGTTCTCGTGTCGTCCGTATGTACGTATGTATGCGCGTATGTGCGTATGTATCTCGCATAACTCAAGAACGGTATGTCCTAGAAAGTTGAAATTTGGTACATAGACTCTAAGTGGGGTCTATTTGTTCAGCTTCTCTTTTGGTTGCATTCGGATGTTCCAAAAGGGTTCTTTTACAGCTTTTTGGGGTAAAATCATTGTTAATTTTAATATAAACTCAAGAGGTGCTATAATTTGGCAAACACTTAGCAATATATCGCCAAGCTTTTGGTCGCCAACTTGGCGTTTTTTTTTTTAATCTGGTTTCAATTTGGCCATATTTAGAGATTTAACCATTGAATCACATTAAAACTGCTAATATTGGAAAAATTTATCTGTATGAAACGTTTTCTTTGCTTCGGTTCGCAACAAACTTGGGGTGAAAATATTTAAAGTGTTTCTTTGCTCACTCCGAGGGACTATTATCTTTAAATTGGAGTAAAAGGAAGTCGTGTGATGCACACATCACTTCGTTTTTCTCCCCTACACGTTGAAATTTTCAGACTATTTCTTTTTCTCTTTTTTTTTTTTTTTTCAAACCTGTTTTTTTGAACATGCGTCACTTGACATTACTTATACTTTCGAGGCAGACCGCGCAACGCCGGGCAATGCTTTTATTTTAAAACAAAACGCCATAACCTAACCCTAACAGAACTCGCTCTCATAGAGAAGAATTTCGATACAATCGATCATGAAGTATCGATTATCTGCTTTACGGCGCGCAATTTGTGAGACGCAACGGATAAAACCCTAACAGCAGTAAATCAGGCTATCCACGATACCCAGGCTTGATAAATGGACAAAACGCCAGGGCTAATGTTTGAATAATGAACCCATTTGCCTAACGAGCCTTGTGGCGTTATTTAACGTCCAGATTCCTTCGGCTAATACATTCAAATGGAAATCCGATGGCGGAATGAAGAATATCCCTAAAAAAGGTAAATAACTCATTGACGCTGAATGATTAGAAGCTTCTCTAAGGATTAATTTAATGTATGTTTTGCGAGTATATTTGCTAACAGCTACTGTGGAAACGTTGATTGCTCATTACGAAGAAGTGTATTAAAATGCACTGTTAAAAATTTTCCGAAAAATTTACGGTAATTGTTACTGGCATCCATGTTGCCAGTAACTATTACCGTAAGAATCAAATGTTACTGTAAAATTTTACGGTATCCTCGGTAGGCCGCAGCAACCAATTGGCGCTGGGATCGCTTATTTCTCCGGTATAAATTACCGTAAAAATCAGCTATGCGTTAGTCCGTCATTTTACAGTAACAATTACCTGAAAATCTTCCTGAATTTTTAACAGTGTGTTTAAAACAGTCACTTGTAAAAATATATTACATCGCGCTTTTTTTGTCAAATATGTTCATAAAAATATTCGCGGTATTTTTAAATGGATAAATTTATCAAATAGCCGAAAGTTGCGTTCAATTAATATGAATATCGCACCTATCAATAGCTTACCATTGCAGAATATGTATGTCTGCTTCAGTGCTAGTGTCGGACTTTTATTGGGCAAATGTAAAAAACAGTAGAAGTGCGCAAGGTGTTAAAAGTTTTTTATTCTTTCTAATGGGTCTGCGTTAGAGGCAGAACCTTAATGCGGATGTAGTGCGATCCCCCAGTAAGGAAAGAAATGTGGTATTTCCATTTACCCCATAGCAACTGGGGTAAAAGAAAGCACGTCAGGGTAAAAAGGAAACATGATAAAATTTACTTAAAAAAGTCATCAAAAGTAGGGTGCGACATCGATGTCGATGTTTTAGAAACATCGATGTTTTTGTTAAAACATCGATGTTTTTAAAATCGATGTTTTACTTTCGATGTTTTTGGACCATCGATGTTTTGGTTTCGATGTTGATGTTTTTGCATTTTAATTGAAAATTATCATTAAATTTGTTCCAATTTTCTCGCTAGGTAATTAAGTTAACTTATGGAATTGCCAAAAAAAATATTTTTTTGCACCCATTTTCTGAGGTCAATTTTTCTGTGTAGATGATGATTTTTGGGAAGATCACTACAAGATAGTAGAAGATTAACTAGAGAGCGAGGAAGAGGTCAAAACTATCGGAAGAACCTGACACTGGTAGTCTGGTGCCAGAACTTGCAGTCTATTTCAAGGCCCCAGTTTTTTAACTAAAGGAAAATCCTATACGGTACTACGGTGAAAATTATAACTTTAAAAATTCAGAGCTGGTAAAATTTGCCTTTAAAGTATTTGATAGTGATATCTGTTCCATCGGAAAGAGATGTTTCTTTGACTGGTGGGATAGTCTGCGAAAAGAGAAATGCGCTTCCGGGGAACAAAGTAAACAAACTTCTTTTTCTCCAAACTGTCAACGCCAATATTCGTGGTTACTTATCGACTTCCCCCAACAAGTCGTCCCTCTATTGCTTGCAATTTGTGTTGAATTATTAACTAACAGTGCAACACATATTTCTTGCTCTTAAAAATAATTGTTAGAATGAATTTTGTATTTTCAAAATAATTAGCACAACTTTTTCTCTCATTCAACTGACGGTAAGTGCTATGATACATTTTTTCTTAGATTCTTTTTTGATGTAAATGTACTTTTAGTTTGAAAATATTTCCTTATTATTATAACTAGTTGCATTAATCAGTGCTTGTCTTATTATCAGTTTCTGTCCTATTATAATACCAAGATGCTGCGAAATTCTTCTTATTAGATTATATTCATGATTTGAGATTCAGTATTTTCAATATATTCGTCGGGTACGTATTCTTTTGTATTGCTTAAATTAGTGTAGTATATTCAAAAATGTATGTTATACATTGATAAAAAGATCGATGTTTTAAAACATCGATGTTTGGAAACATCGATGTTTTTTGGTCGATGTATCAATACCATCGATGTTTTAATTTCTAACATCGATGTTTTGAAGCATCGATGTTTTGCTATCGATGTCGCACCTCTAAAAGGGAATTTCTCATACCGAATTACTGTCTAGGACACAATGCGCCAACTTTGATACCTAAATGCATCAAAAGAAAGGGAAGTATCTAAAGTCAAGAGATTGAAATTATGCATCCATTTACCCCATAGTCTTTAGGATGAAAGAAAACACGGCAGGGTTTTCAGAAACATGATTTAATTTGATTTAAAAAAAAGTCATAAAGGGGATTTTTTCACACCATATTACTTTTTAGGAAACAATGCGCCACTTTTTATGTCTCTATTCATCAAAAAGAAAAGGAAGGATCTAAAGTCAAGAGATTGATGTTATGTTTCCGTTTACTACATAGCCTTTGGGATAAAAGATAACATGTCAGGTTATAAAAAACGTGACTTACTTTGCTTAAAAAAAGTCATAAAAGGGAACTTTTCATGACCAATTACTCTCTAGGACACAATGCGCCAACTTTGATATCTCAATTCATCAAAAAGATAGGGAATTATCTAAAGTCAAGAGATTGAAGTTATATTTCCCTTTGCCCCAACTGATTCTACTTCAGTGAGGGTCATTCCATACCAAATCAATCAAAAATTTAAGATTTTCAAGCTGATCCCTTCCGATTTTCCTAAAATTTTATATAGATAGTTTTTGGTAATAAATGTAAAAACCCAAAATTTTCGATTTTTAATAAAAATATTCTGTGATTGAGGGTCATTACAAAAAATCGAATTTTGGTAGACGGAGTCGCTTTTGAACACACATAACTTTTGTTCTAATTGCACTACATGAAAAAACTTGATTCCATTTTAAAGTTCTTAAAACGAGCTTTAAGATGATATATTACATGATCCAAAAATGCAATCTTAAATTTTGAAGTTCATTCAAAATCACCTTTGACCTTGATTATTTTCGAAAGTTATAATTTTAAAAATCAGAAAAATATATATATTATCCACACTATTGTCTTCTTTATTTGTACCAAGTTTCATGTTGGGGCGATTGGGGAATCGGCTATAATTTAATGTTTTATGCAACGGATGTTTGACGATAAATTGAAAAATAATGATATAGCAACGTTTGGTGGACGATAAGTTAGAAATGTATAACAATTTTGAAATTATATTTGCTCTTTTTTAAATATCGTCTGCAGATTGACTTACAGATGCTATTTTCCCTGCCTGCGATGGGGTGATCCTGGGTTCGAATCCCGACTCGGGCATGGATGTACTTTCTCTCTCCTGTCCTTGTCCTTCCTTTGTGTGAATGTGTTGTTATGCTGTGAATGGTTGCCTACCCTATTAACGGTCCCTATGGCATGTGTGTATTGTGGAAGTCGGACTTCACACCAAATTACGGTACAGTTGAAAAAGTCAAGGCTGTGGAGTCGGAGTCGGAGTGTCGGAGTCGGACTGATTTTGGGGTAAAGGAGTCGGAGTCGGAGTTGTTAGAAAACTTGCCGACTCCGACTCCGGGTTTCTATTTTTCTTTCCTTTTCATTGCCTCTCCTTGCATTTTTTAAAAACTGACTACCAATTGGTTCAATTACATATATAAAAAGACACTAATGAGAAAATAAGTGCCATTATGGCAATCAGCTAGCCTGAATGCTTACCGAACTTACTGTAGCCGTCCTCTAGTTTGCTTGCTTTTTAACTTAACTAATAGCGACTGTCAGCAAACGGTTTTGTTGCCTAACATTTTCAAGTAATCACTTTCAAATAAAAACAGAAATATAGTGTTTTGTTCGATCTCAGTTATAAAATAGCGAAAGAAACGTAACAAATTAATAAGTCGAGGCCCGTAGCTAAGGTTGAAACGTTTAAGGGTGATCGACAAATTCAAAAACGTTCTGGCGCGAAAGCACGAATCCAAAAGATCCGATGAAAAATAATCTAATGTTTTTTTTCTTTATTAAGACTATTTCTATAAGCTTGGTTCTCACTAAAAAGTATGGAACAAAATAAGTGTAAATGATTTCTTGAGTGCAACACTCAATAATTGCAGCTAATCTTAAAATCTTAATATTAAGGTTAATTGTAAAGCAGACAATAAAATTTAAATTAAAAATTTAGCGAAGAAGAAATATAGGTATAGTAAAAGCTATTCGTACAAATTTGTATACCGGCCGCATTTTGTGTAAAATTAGCTCCTGATGTATATGTGCCCTATTTTCGTTGAAATTTGATTGATGAAATATAATTTAAAATATATTCGCGAAAATTTTCAGAATTAAAGTATTTATAAACTCTGAAATTAACTTTGGGTGTCATCTACCTGATGGGTGTCACCCAGGGAAAACCACCCCCTCTCAAGAACTTGGATTTAGAAAAAAAAAAAAAGGCTTTTTTTCTCTCAAGTTACAGCTTTCAAAAATTGAAAGCACACGATTTGATCAATATCTATTTGTTAAACATTAAAGGGGGGCAAATTGCAGATAATCCTTTTCAAATTTTTTAAAAGGGATTTTTAAGTCATCTCACTTCTTAACTCGTAACTGTTGGAAAATTTGATTTTTAAATTGAATTTCTAACGTTGTATGCGTCTTGTGTTTACAATAAAAAACAAAATGCGAAATTTTCATGAAAAGGAATCAATATTTCAATCTCTGTTTAGAGGTTTTCCCCCTTCCCCTGAAGGGAGAGAGGGAGTTGAAAAAATACAATTAAAAAAATCAAAAACATCCGGAGTCGGAGTCGGAGTTGGAGTCGGAGTCGGGCGTTTCAAAATCCAGGAGTCGAAGTCGGGGTCGGGGTCGGAGTCGGCCATTTTCCTTCCGACTCCGCAACCCTGAAAAAAGTATGCGCACCTCAAATTTGCCAGCATTGCTAGCACAAGACAACAACAACAAGGTTCTCATCCCGATGAGTAGAATTAACTTTTTAGTTGATTCAACTTTTCGGGACATTGCCGAGCGTTCGCTCTACACACAAGTAAAGTTGTTGAGTCAACTCGGTTCAGTTTTAACAGCGTTGTGGGGTATTTTTAGAAGAAAAGTTGAATCTACCAAGTTGCCTCGTGTGAAGACAATGGAATACTCCAGTCAAGGAGTTAACAAGCAACTGTTTTGAAAAGTTGATTCAACTAACCGTCTCGTGTTTATAAAGTCCTAATAGAATGCTAAAGTAATAAAGTGCTTTTAGAACTTTCTTTACCAAAACATGCGATTGCATTGCAGTTTTAGCTTGTTGTAAGCAAAGGCGACCCAAACTTTTAATTTTTAGGAGGTCAAAAATTCTTAATTTGCTGAATGGAACTTAAAATTTTGCTGACTGATCATAATTTTGCCAAAAAGAATTCCAAATTTTGCCGAATGATGATAATTTTGCTGCATCATCAGACAAAATTTGTTGAATAAGGGCATTTTTGGATGCTCATATTGACCTCCCGTGGCCTTCCATTGGGGCGCTCCTGGTTGTAATCCTTTTCATCTGCCATAACATTGCGTGCGTAAAGACTTGAGACCAGTTTTTACTCAAGTGCAGAAACTGGAAAGAGATATAAAATTGCAGAAGCAGAAAGCAACCTAGCAAAACATTGTCAAGAAGACGTATATAACAGTTAAATCAAGTTTGACTGCATGGATAACTTGAATAATTATTTTGTGTAATCTACTCATTGTACATCACATTGAATGAATTTCTCATTTTTCTAATGTTGTATTATCAACATGATTATGACACATCTGGACGCACATATTTGACTTTCAATTCATGGCAATTGATTTTTGGCCACTCGGAGTAACCTTAAAGTTTAAAAGTACGCATGATCCCATTGCTGTCCCAGCATGAAACTTTGCACAAATAAAGAAAATAGCAGTGTATACAAAATATATTATTTTCAGATTTTTAAATTATAACTTTTGGAAATATTCAAGGTCTAAGATAAATTCAAATGACCTTCAAAATGAAAAATTGTTAAATTATGCATGATCCCAGTGTTGTTCCAACATGAAACTTGGCCCAAATGAAGAAAATAATAGTGTATACAAAATATATTATTTTCAGATTTTTAAAATTATAACTTTTGGAAATATTCAAGGTCTAAGGTCAATTCAAATGACCTTCAAAATGAAAAATTGTTAAATTATGCATGATCCCAGTGTTGTCCCAACATGAAACTTGGCACAAATAAAGAAAATAATCGTGTATACAAAATATATATATTTTTTCCAGATTTTTAAAATTATAACTTTTTGAAATACTCAAGGTCAAAGGTGAATTCAAATGACCTTCAAAATGAAAAATTGTATTTTTGTATCATGTAATATATCATTTTAAAGCTCTTAATGTAAACTTTCAAAATATATAAAGTTCAAGTTTGTAACTTTATTTTTTCTAGACTTATGGTCAGGCAAATATGAGCCGGTGGGAGCCAAACATTAAAATTTCGACCCCTTTTATGTAAATAACTACAACAGATAGAGGGTCTAAATTTGGTTTTTTATACCACTTAGTATATGGGTATGAACAAGCAAAATATTGTTATAATCTGTGAGTACTCACTTTTTAGGTTTGTGAGTTGGCATGGAATGACCCTAGATTGAGGAATTGTATCAACAGTGAAGAGAACGGATTATTTTTCTAGTTCGCTTTTTCAGCATAGTCAAAAACTATGGATCCATAAATGTAAGATTACGTTCAACTCGGTTGAAATTATATGAAGTCATATTTTTCAGTAACTAACTGAAATAAGCTTTTTTCAAAAAAAAAAAAAAAAAAAAACGGTTTTGCTTGTGGTGTCACTTTTCGTTACTAATTTAAGTGACTTAAAGCAATATTTTACGGGACCTTAAGCCTTTTCTTTATTCCTTATTTATTTACTTATTTATTTATTTATTTATTTATTTATTTATTTTGACTTCTACGAAAAGTAACCAAAAAAAAAATAAACAAGCATTCAGTTGGTTTTTATTGATAAAATCAAAACCTGAATTCTAAAATAAAGAAATGAGCTGATAAATACTTTTTTCGAACGTTAAATTTCTTTTCCATTATCTTAAATTTCTATTTATATAAGTCATAAAACTTGTTCTTTAATTTTAATTTTACTGTTCGAACGACTTTGTAATCTTAATATCAAAAACTACATTTTTCAAAATTCACATCCATAAACAAATCTTTCTAATTAAAAAATAAATGTATTTCCTCTTTTCACTCATTTTTAATGCTCTTGCAATTTCGATATTACAAAAATGTAATTACTTTTACTCTTAAAAACATCAACAAAAATAATATAGCTGTAAACGAGGCAAACGGAATAATGATTTTTCCTTAATTTTTCGCTTCGCATTGCCGTTATCTGTACGTTTTAATGAGATAATTTAATATACCTACCCTCAAAACGTTTTTATGTCTCTTTTTCTCATCTAATTCTCTCAGCGGGGAATTTGAATGGCCCTTTGTAACATATCCAAGGCTTAAATCAATCCTAGAGCAATGATTTTAAAAAAAAAGTCAAGGAATCTGCATATTCTGAGCGACTTGATTTTATGCAGAACCTTTGAAAAGTATCGACTCGCGGTATTTTTTTCTGGGGAAATTCAATTTTATGAGCGTTATGTAATGATTAGCTTTCAGCTTAATCTGTAAGGTTTTGAGAGAAAAAATGAGATAAGTTCTTTGGGTTTTCTCTGATTCACTAAGAAATTCAGATTTTTTTTTTTTTTTTTTGCAAACGAGTTACTTGGAATAACTGTTAAAGAAAGTGTGTGTGTGCATATGTTTTGGGAGGGAAGCAATTAACCCCTTCAGACCTGGCGTTCGGTATACCGGACATGAGCTTTAAACAGTTGGATGGTTCGAAAAAATAGATTTTTTTTTATTTCGGAACCGCGTTACCTCTCAAAAGTTAGAGTTTGATGCAATCAATTGGGGAAAAAGAAGAAAAGAAATTCTGAGTTGACCTCTTCAGATCGCGAAAGAGGCTGAAAGTTTGAAAATCATGTTAAAAATTGAATTTTTTAAAAATTAAAAAAATTCAATTTTTATAGTGCAACAACCATAAATTATCAGTATATAGCCCCTATAGTATTTTTCCCTAATTGAGGACATCAAACTACAACTTTTGAGATGTTACACGAATCCGAAATTTAAAAAAAAAAAAAAAAAAAAAAACATTTTATCGAACCACCCTATTAAACAGCTGTTAATCAATTAATAATTGATTGAATTACTCGATTTCTTTTGTAGTTAACTCTGTACATTCTGCTTAATTATCTGTGGAAGATTTTTTCGTTTTGGGATTGACAACACTAATAAATAGAGATTGAGAAATAGGGATTCACTCATTTTTCCAACCATGGATTCTCTTCGCAAAAGCGAGTTGCTTATTTCTAATTTTTTCAAAAACATATAACATTTTATTGACCATTTCAGACTCTTATGATATGTTTTATTTTTGTTTGGAGATCACTTTACAATGATTTTTTTTATGTTTCATAGTTTTTTATGTGAAATACTTATTTGAGAAAGACATGTACGGAATATTTGACGCATCATAACTCTTTTAATTTTTCGCCTAAAACTAGAAAACATTTTCTGTAGGATACTCTATACCATAGCACACTGCCTACCAAACAAAAACATTTTTGGTCAAAGATTACATGATTCCGACAGATAGGGTAAAATTGTTTAGTGAATTTATTTTTCTGTGGTTATCGTTATCTTTATTTGCTTTGCGTTCAATAGATAGCAAGTCAGAGGATCAATTTAATAACTGTATAATTGTATGTTATCTCTTTAAGAACGGATGAGAGTTACGTATCAAAAAAATGTATTGTTTTCCCATTAGCTCACTTAGCCCTGTTTCATCTGTAGGGGAGACCGGGGTTAGATGTTACACGGGCTAAGTTGTTACTATCGGATTTAAAAATAACCGAAAGGAGAAAGCGACTTTCCTTGCAGTAGATGATAGCACTCGCCCATCTGCATTCCCTGACAATCACTGGAGTGCCTGCAGTCAGTTGCATGGAGAGTGTTCAAGGAAAACGGTTTTTTGAGTCTGGAAGTAATTTTTCTTTTCGCTGTTATTTTTCTATTTGTGACAAAGCCGTTGCAGATAACGAATTTATTTCTATACAACGTGAAAGTCTACATTTTTAGGTAAGTGCTAACATATTTAAAAATTTTCTACAAAGATATAATACCAGTAATATGTGTCAAGAACTAAAGTGATGTCGTGTGGGGCAAGTTGTTACAATTTTGCTTGGGGTAGTTGCTACAAGTAACAACTTGCCCCATGCAAGTTTTAATTTAATACTAGCTGCGTGCCCGGCGTTGCACGGGCTACTTGAAGTATGAAAGAGATGTCTAATTGATGTTTTTTTATTACTCTGACATCAGTTTCTAAAGCGCTAAGGAGTAAATAAATACGCGTAATGCAAGGTTTGCGAAACACCAGTAGAGCATATTTTTGGCAAAAATCTCTTTAACGTTAATCATAGTTATCAATGATACAAGTTATGAGTATTTTTTATTAGCACAAAAGATGAAAATATATGCATTATCAACTGTATAATCTGTGCTGACATTAAAATGAATTGCATCTGATAGACTCTATCTGAAATATTTATGTACAACTACAATCAGCTTTTTGCATAAAATGACACACACTTTTTGGTTGATTACGTGAAACTAAAGCACAAAGACTAAATAAATACCAATAAGCATTAATTTAATACCAAGTCATCAGATTCCAATTAAGCTTTAGTTAAAATCCTTAAAAAATCCTCTTTTTTGTTCAACTCCGTTTCACTTAAAGAAATCCAAACAATCTTAATTTAATATGTTCTTTTAACGATACAAACTGTATTTCAAAAATAGAAACAGGAAAGAAAAAGAGAGTTATTACAATTCGAAAGCTCACTCATGTGACGGCAAAAAGTCCTACAAAATAAACATAATTAGTCGCACATTCTAAATGTTTCAAAATATGAGGCTGGTGAATGATAAACTTACACTGCAATCAATAAACATAGCTAAAGGAACAACTTTCATATGCTGAAAAGAGTTAAGAACGTTGAATGTAAAAAATAAAAAAAGGTCAGACGATAAAATAAAGGCTATGTCCGAATAGAGCAACCAATTTTAAACTAATTTAAAATGAAATTCTAGATGGAAACGTCGTTTTAAGATTTGGACAACAGCCAAAAAAAATCTCTTTTAAAACAATTATTAGAATTTTACTTGCTCACCCATATGCAAAATGGCAACAGGAAAGAAATAAAAATTCCTGAATAACGTTATGTTAATTAACGTTTAAATTAATATCTCCGCTAATTAAAGTCGCACAATTACGAGATTGGTCCTATTGTTTTTTCTTTGGAAAATTTTGAATTGTTCGGTAGCTCGTTTGACTCTCGATTCGCAGCGGTTCTCGAGAAGATCGATCTTCAGACAGACAGACAGATGGACGCGAACAGATTTTAATATTATAGTG
This sequence comes from Uloborus diversus, assembly GCF_026930045.1. Classification (NCBI taxonomy): domain Eukaryota; kingdom Metazoa; phylum Arthropoda; class Arachnida; order Araneae; family Uloboridae; genus Uloborus; species Uloborus diversus. The sequence goes on from NW_026557765.1 coordinate 4,159,734, forward strand.
GATTATGTTTTCTTTTTAAATGTGATATGGCGGGTGACTATAAAAACAAGACGGACAGGGGCAAAACACCTAAAGAAACATACTTGGATGTGGCTAAAGAAGTAATTGCTGGTAGTTCATTACGAAAGGCAGCCGATGATTTTCATGACACTAGAGAGATTCTGAAGTAAGATGAAAAATGCTAATGGTGGTAAGTAGTATTTCTGATCTGTTTCATTGCATGATTTAATTCATATAAAGTACTGTAGTTGGATGACGATAGTAATAATAATAATAATTCGATTTCTTTCATTCTATGATTTAATATATTGTTAATATGTATGGTTGAATAAATAATAATAATAATTAAAACAATGATAATAATAATAAATAATGTATTATTCGAATAAAGGGCTTTCTCCAACGCTGCAGGCAGTGCAGAAGTGAAGACGGTTCGTAAGCGGAAACCATAGGTCATCGCCACTTTAACAGATACACCAGTAAAAAATGATTTGCAATCCGAAGCTGGGAAATAAAAATCTGTGAAAAGGAAACTGTGTCTAAACAGAGAAGAAATCAACAGACACAAAGGCAAGAAAAATGCAAAAAGTTTCGTCTAAACAGTGCATCCTTCGGATGAAGATGATGAAGACTGGTTCTGCATAGAGTGCTCTAAACCGTACTCAGAATCCAAAAAACCAACTAATCGGTTTCAGTGTCGTAATTGTGACAAATGGGCACATGACCGATGTGCTAAGTTTGATAAATTATATGCTTGTAAAAATTGTAATTCTCGCGGACAATGATAATGATGATGATAGTTTATTAGAATAAGTCATTAATGAAGTAAATCTGCAAAGTCAAAAAGTTTTTGATTTTTAACGTGGTTAAGAATTTGTAAAATTTAACAGAATAAACCAGAAAATGTGTTTAAATTCATTTCATTACTAAAATATATCTCATGTAACAACTAACCCCATATACTGTAACAACATGCCCCGTGGTGGGTTAAGTTGTTACAATCTACATCTATTCAAAAAACTTGAAATATTTTGGAGTAGTGGCTTCTAATATTTTTTTTAATATGTTATGAATGTTAAACAATCTAGATGCATTATAAAGTTTCAGGAGTAAATAATTAAAATAGTTTAGTGTAAAAAAATATTTAAAAAAATTGTAACAACTAACCCTGGTCTCCCCTACATGACTCAAATTACTGGATATATGTATTACAAGCGTTGCAAGTTATCCTATTCAAATTTGTTAGTTGAACCATAACTGTATATTTAAAATATTGGTAGTAATCGAATGTACGGATTTTGCTACGTTAATTAGAACTAGAGTTATGGGAAATTTTGGTTGAATTCAAAAGGTTTTTTAAGTTCAAATAAACTAGCTCTTTTTCTTGTCTATTTTTTTCTTTTCATTTTCAAACAATAATTAATTTTCACATCTTATTTTTTTTCTTTTTTCGTAAGCACTATTTATAAGCGTTTCGTTCAAGTTGACAAATAATGGGCACTGATTTGTCTTACTCATTAAAGATTTGAATTCCATTAACTATACACAGTTCACGTTTCTTTTTCAAATTGCTTGTTTAATACACATATTACAGTGATACAGTTGAATACTGCAAAAATATTTATTGTGTGACGATCACTTTATGCATTGTAGTATAGTGTTTGAAACGCTCCAATTTGAGTACTGTATTAGCATCATATTTAGTGTTTGAATAAAATATCTAAGATTTTTGAATAAAATATTTGATCTCAAGTCAGAACTTGCGATATTATCTGCAGTAATCTTCATATGATACTACTCTTTGGATGGCTTCAGAGACTAAAAAATATTTGGCGCAAGTACCACACACTTTCGATTTCCCAGTTCAAGAAGATAAAAAGGGTGTTTATAAAATTTTAGACAAATGAAGAGAATTTATTTCAAACAGACTTTAAGATTTATATATACTTTTTTTTTAATCCTACCATGGTATAATATTATCTAAACGCATGTAGTGGGCAGCTATAACATTAAAACTGAAAATGACTTCTATAAAAAAAAAAACTCCAAGGGGTACCTCGAATGGAGTTTTAAGGATTAACTCCCAGAACTTTAATTTTTAACTCATACTAAAAACCTCAGTGACACAATAGCCCAAGGAGCCCAAAGCTTACCCGTCTCAGTTTTCGTGTCCGAGGCATCTGGGGTGCAGGGCAGATATTCCGATTAGGTGGTCAGCCGAAAGCTGATCCCCCAGGGCTTAGTTCCCAAGTACCCTTGGTACTCATTTTGTCTACCCACTGAAGAGAGGAAATGCTGTTCTTACATTTATACAGTAAAACATCTCCTAACGGACACCCCTCAAATGCGGACATCCATCTTATGCGGACAAATTTTAATTCCCCGATTCCAAGGCAAATAACATTATTAAACCCCTGTCCTGCGGACACCCCTCTATTGCGGACAAAAAAATTTGTCCCAATAGTGTCCGCATTAGAGGAGTTTTACTGTAGTTTGTAAAAAAGATATTAGCAACATGCAATTTTCCCCCTCCCCCAGTACCCAAGTTGCATTTCATTTTTGCACTTTGTTACAAATAATCCCACGTATGTGGGATTTCAACACCGATACTCTTAAAGTAAGAAAAACAACGTTAAAAAAATCACAAATTTGCCAATTACAGCAGACACGTGTTTCGGCGTTACAGAGAACGCCTTTTTCAATGCAAAAAGTAATGAACTTATGGATGAAAAGACATCCGACAAAAGCCAAGAGCAGATAAGCTTGCAGCTTAAAAGATAAAAATAGCGGATTAGCCAAACACCAATGAGAAAATTATAAACCGATCAGGAACCAATAGGAATGCAAGCAAAGGCCAAGAGCTTTCTCATAGGTACGGTAAACCCAGAAAGAAAGAATTCAATTGGACAAATATTAAGCCGAAACTTAAACAAAAAGAAAATGTCAGTAACCGTGAACCGCAAGAAATGAAAAGCTGAATGGAAAAAAAAAAACATCACGAAATAAAATAAACAGAAACAAAACTATTCAGAAAAAAGGAAAAATAAAGATAAATAGAAGAAAGGGGGGGGGGGATGTCAACCAAGACAAAAAAAAAGTAAAAATAAACAAAGGAAGATAGATAAAAATGAATGGGAAAAAGGGGGGGGGGAAGGACAGTATTAAAGTTATGGGAGCCAAATGTTGGAAAAATATGGAACTGCTTTAAGATCATTAACTAAGTTAGAACTGTTCCTCAAAATATGAAAATATTCCCAAAAGTCAAGATCTGATGAATTGGGGCATTTTTTGATAATATGATAAGAATTAAAATCAAAAGAGTGATTCGAATCCCAACAATGTTGAGCAATACTAGACTTATTTAATTGTTGTTTTTTCACATAATGTTGATGCTCTTTCAAGCGAATTTTTAAAGCACGCCGAGTTCGTCCAATATAGGCAAGTTTACAACTACAATTAATTATTTAAATTACACAACAATTAAGAGGGTGAATAGGATCTTTAAGAGAAGAGAATGAAAGTTTATTAATAGGAGAGAACACCACCTGGAATTGGAAACGTTTTAGAATCTTAGCAACCTGATAACTTACAGATGGAAAGAATGGCAAAACAACCAAATTCTTTCTGATGAAGGTTTGGTTAAGAACATTAGTTTGGGATTTTTTTGAAAGTTTTTTATAAATGGAATCAAACAAAGTTGGCGGATTATTTATAAACGTATAATATACGAATATTGATCGATCACTCACGAAAATCGTACGAATAACGTAACACGCACTGTCGATTCTAATATGACAGTTTATATCCAAATACTACTTCTATGACCAAACCGTCACCCCTCCTGTGGTGAGTTCTAGCTCTTCTAGTACCTCGGGTGAGAAGTTGAAAATCGTCTAAATTTCCTGAGAACTATGAAATATGTACGCACGTAAAAGTGTGTCAACTACGGTGGGGGAAAAAAAGAACTTTTTTCAGATAAGGATCAATTTAAATAGCCAGGGCTAGGGCAGAACTACTTGCATCGTACCGACAGCGCAGTTATCACATCCAGAGACTGCAGTTTCGTCCCTGTTACGGACTCATAAGTCCTTAATCCTGGCTTAAGGGCGCTAACTTACTGCTCGATACCCAAACTTCCCCAAAACTTAAGAGTTGAACAGCACCACGGCTGTGGACTCTTGTCTCCTGCTCGGTTATTCACTATTCCAGACTAATTAGTTCATAACAAGGACGAAACTGCAGTCTCTGGATGTGTTAAGCGGGCTGTTGGTGTATTGCATGTAGTTCTGCCTTAGCCCTGGCATAACGACGGTAACTTACACTGCATAAATAATACTAATGGTTAAATCTGAAGTCATTCTTTTTTTAATAAATTTTCTTTATCAGAGAAGGACTTAATAAGCACCCTGTATGTGTATCACTCAAAGATACACATTTAAGAAGACTCAGCTCTTATAAAATAACTAGTGGTACCCGCACGGCTTTGCCCGTAATAGAAAATTAAAAGCTGTATATTTACAAATAATGTATTTCTCTCCAATTGGCTTGTGACCATGTTACGGTTCCACGTTATGAAATTTCGTAATTTACTCGTCCATCTTATGAGAATTTTGTTCTTAAAATTGGAATAGAAAAAGAACGACATCGAATTTTAGAAAAATTGCTTCCAGGTGCTACTCCCATGCTACAAACTAACTTTGTGCCAAATTTCATGAAAATCGGCAGAACGGTCTAGGCGCTATGCGCGTCACAGTGATCCCGACAGACAGACAGAGATCCGGACAGAGAGAGATCCGGACGGAGAGACTTTCAGCTTTATTATTAATAAAGATTATAGAAATTTATGCACAAATAATAAATTAAAATTGCTTTAATACTCAGCAATCAAGCAATTATCAAAGAGCACCGTAAAAAGGCCTTCAGGCTTCTTCCAAACACAGTTAGGGAAAGGTTGCCCTGGATAAACCGGTTCTATGAATGGACCGTGAAGATATTTCTCCCACCAGGCACGGAATTAGTTTCGTGCCTTCCTTTGTCTCAACAGGCCCGACGAGAGGACATGTCAGCCTAGTCGGAAACTAGGGGCCCGGGCCTCTGGGAGGGCCCGGCAACACTGATGCAAAAAAGGAAGAAAAAGAAAGAAAAAACAGAAAGGAAGAAAAAGAAAGAAAAAAAACAGAAAAGAAAAAAGAAAGAAGGAAAAAAAGAAAGAAAAAGGAGGAAAAGACTCCGAATAAGCGGAAACGCACAGATAAAGTAAAGTTTACTATTTTGGTATTTACTGTTGTGGCACTTATAATAAAGTTTATTATTTTCAAGTAAGCAGTTTTGATTTTCTTTTTTCTTCTTCTTTTCTACCCCCCTTTTCTTTTCTTCCCCCCTTTTTTCTCTACGTTTCTTCTTTTTAATGGGGGGGGGGGCGGTGACAAAACCTGACAAAGGGCCCGCCTCGGCTCTCTGCGACCCTGTGTCTGAAAACAGTCTAATGCAGAATCGTCAAAGAGAAATAATTACTATATCAAATTGTTAAACGTCCAGGTAAGATTTCTACTATTAACCTACCAATGGTGAGTATTTTCATTTTGTTATAATATGCTCTGGACACCACTGAGTCATTATACAGGAACATTGACTTTAAAAAGTTTTGAATACGTTTGCTATACCAGAGAATGCCAAAAGGAGTGAAATATGACCAGTCAACAGCTGGTAGCATGGAAAGTGCTATACTGCCGTGGGCAGGTAAAGAGCAGTAACTACAACTTTTTCATTTTTCATTTCTTTGCATTTTTGCCATCTATTGTACATTAGCTTTATTGCGCATTAGGGTGGGCCGAAAAACAACTTTTTTTCCGACGATGGGTAGTGCGGAAAAGGTGCCATTGGTGGAGCAAAGTGCACATAAAATATTTGACTTTTTTTGCACAATTTCTTGATCTGTCGCAATTGGGTTGAAGTTTTGAAAAAACGCAGTTTTTTCATGTTTAGCCAAAATTAGTAAAACTAGTATGTTTCTATTTTCGATGATGAGTTGCGAGGAAAAGGTGCCACTGGCGGCATTAAACTCCCATAAAAATTTTGAAGTGTGTGGTATACTTCGTTCCTTTGCCACAAATAAGTAGAAGTTTGGGCAATTTTCAGTTCTTTAACGTTTGCAATAAATTTTCTGAAATAGTAAAAATTTTGTTTTCGCCATATTTTTGTGCCATAATTACATAGTTTTATTACATGTGATGCATTTTTAGATGCATGTTGTGTTTCCAATTAACTAATTATTGAGTATAATTTTTTTAATTTAAAATATGCTATTAGAAAAAGCGGCACAGCTCTCTGTTTGATTTGCGTTCAAAACCAACGGGAGTAACGCAGAATTCGTTCTTAATCACTGGTAAATCTTTTAAAATGAGAACAAAGTTACTTTCTCTTAACTAAAAACAGTCGCGTGAAACGGCATTCCCGTAAGAACATGAAAAGAAAAACAAAAAACAACGGTGTCATTGCAGGTGTTAAAAAAAAGAAGGAAAGAAATAAAGAACTGCAACATTTGGTGTACATTTTTCATAAGAACGAACTACCGGTCTTACAACTGATAAATAAGATAGAGAAAGGACTGAACCTAAGAACTTTCTGGCCCAATCAAACCCAAGCTGATGGCATGCCAAAATCTACTTATGCTATCATTCTAGGTTACCTCTGTCATGTAATTCTACATAGAGAAAAGTAATAAAGAAATGGAAAATACTGAAAATTTGAGCAGAGACCAAAAACACGTAATTGATAGTTGTGCAACTGTTTCAACTGGACTGTGCTCTCCAGAGTTTCAACACAGCCAACCAGGGCCTATTGTGTAGTCTAGGTGGCTCACAGCTGCCTACAGAACTCTTTGCTTGCATTTAAGTACCTCGATACCCAAAGATGCCTCACGATGTCTCGCACTGTTCGTAATATGAATTGATTTGCCCATATGATTCGCCGAAAGAAATGACCAGGGTACGCAAAAGGGATTTAAAGAAGTGAATAACATAGCCATCCTAAAAATTCCAACAATGCTACCACAGCAATGGAAACGAAATCCAAGGTATAAAAACATTGTGATGAATATTAATTGAATAAATAGATAGCAATTAAAAGAAGAAACAAGGATCGAGAAATTCGAGTGTTTAAAGTTTAAGGTACAAAAATTAAAATTCAATTTAACTGAATGCTACGGTATGCTCCTCGGTTTGGTTCTCATCCAATACAGGGTTCATACTCAACTTTGAAAATCAAAAGTAAGGAGTTTTTAAGGAGTTTCGCAGGAGTTCATTTTATTTTTTAAGGACTAGTTTCCTGTTTAAAGATGTATTTTTTAAAACTTATTTCAGAAAAAATATGTACAACTCTAATATTATTTATTTTTGTTTTCATACGAAACATTGAACGCACAAACATACTACATAAATTTATAGTAAAATATGCATTTACTGCATTTTCTTTGATGTCAGCAGTCTCGGAATCAAATTCAAATACAAGGGGGGAGGGAGGTAAATAAAAGAATTTATAGAAGCAAAAAAAAAAAAAACTTGAAAATGGTACTTTAAAAAATCTACAAGATGTTATTTTACAAATAGCTATCTACATAATCGACATAAATTTGAAAAAAAAATTCGGATGTGGGGAAGAAATTTGTCTAACGAAAAAATCGGATTTCCGGTATTAGCAGACGAATAAATAGCGGAATTTTGGTAAAATTAGGTACAACGTAATCACTCCTATCAGATTGGCGATAGAAAAACATCTTTAAGGCCATGTAGAATAAAAAAATGAGGAGTTTGTAAGGAGATAATAGCAAAAGTCAGGAGATTTAAGGGCCCTTATTTTATTTTCTTAAAAAGCAGGAGTTTATAAGGAGTTTGTAAGGAGCGTACGAACCCTGCAATATCTGCCAACCTCGAATCACTAATTGTCTTTCGTCACAAGAAACTGGAATAAACATAGTATCCGAAACAATTTTAGAATCTGAAGTCCTACTCCAGCTGTGTGAGGTAAATAAAAATATTACTAACATATCAAGGAATTTGCAAATGCCCACGAAGGAAAAGATGCTTTCATTGTAGCAATACTGTAACAAGTAAAAGCGCTAAAATGCAGAAATTCAACTCGAAAAAAGCTTTTATTTCCTAAAGCAGTGTAGATAAAAACACTCTGTTGAAAGTACAAGCAGAAATTTTCTGTACATCCACACTATCTTTTGTTCTTAGTTGAATTCTGCGCTGTTTAATCTTAGTTTTGAACGCAGCGGCACAAAGTTTTCGAATAGCACATTTTAAATTTCAAATCTTATACGCAATAAAATAGTTTATTTATGACACACCACGCACCTAAAAATGCACCACATGTGATAAAGCTATATAATTATGGCAGAGAAATATGGTGAAAACAAAATTTTTACTATTTCAGAAAATTTATTGAAAACGTTCAAAAAACTGAAAATTGCTAAAACTTCTACTCATTTGTGGCAAAGGAAAGAAGTATGCCACACACCTCAACACATTTATAGGAGTTTATTGCCACCTATGGCACCCTTCCGCGCAACTCATCATCAAAAATAGAAACATACTATTTTTACTAATTGCGGCTAAAAACATGAAAAAAACTATTTTTTTTTTGAAACTTCAACCAATTGCAGCAGATCAAAAAATTGCAAAAAAATTCAAACTTTTTATGTGCACTTTGCTCAACCAATGGCGGCTTTTCCGCCCTAACCATTATCGAAATAAAAAATAAAAGTCTTTTTTTGGCCCACCCTATTGTACATGCTTGCTTATTTGCTTTCCGCTGAAAAAAAGCACGAAGAAGACTCTAATTCTAACATTTTCCTATCGTTAATATTTATTTATTTTTATTTATTAAAAGCATTGCACACTAAAGAAAGAATCCAGTTACAGTGGCAAAAATATAAAAAAATCAATTAAAACAAACTATACATTTAAAATATTAAAACATAAAGACTTAAAATTGTAAAATGACAAGTTAAAAATATCTAAATCATGACAATGAATGTTAAAAAGTTTGTAAAATTTAAAAAGACAAAAATTATCAACATAGTTCCGTCTGGTAAAAATATTTTTAAAAGAAGAACGACTCCTAAGAGTCCTACTTGGGACAGCAAGTTGTATCGAATTGACGATATCTGAGCAGTCAATTAAATTATGTTGAACATTATAGAAAAAAAATAAGACACAAAAGTTCAAGGCGTGATTTAAGAGTGGTACCATTATAAATATTACATAAATGAGAGTAAGAATAACTTTAAAAAATTTTGATTATTAGTTCTATAATATAAGTAATAAACAAATTTGGATTGAACCTGCTCAAGAGTTGTAGATTTATTATTGTAATAGGGATTTCAAATAAGACTGCAGTACTCGAGTTTGGAGCGCACAAGACAGATATTGAATCCAAAACGCGTTTCTTCAAATATCTCGAAAACTCATTTCTTCAGATACTGCCGCTTATCTGCGCACGGCAGTATAGCAGTCTACATGAATGGTGACATAAGCCTTAACGAAGTCTCTCAACAGTAGGGAGTCCCGAAGGCAGCTTTAAAGAGACAAATGTAAGTTAAAAATAGTTTTACCGTAGATGTTTTGAGACTGGGGGAGAAGTTTTTTAGAATTGCTTCCAAAAATTTGAATTTTAAGTGGCTAAGAGAAATTATAAGCCCCACAAATTTAATGAAGACAAGAAGTCTGCTGAGAAATAGTAGTACTAGAATTTTATACTACAGCATCTATAATTAAGTCACAGACTTCCAGAGAATACTGCAATAGCTCGAGCCTCTGGTTTCAGTAAGGAAAAAGTTCTTTGAAATTTTAGAGAGCCTTGTCGAGAAGTACAATCAGGGTGAAACAAAAGATTGTACTTGTCGAACAACACAACATGGATGAAACAGGATTCCAAACAATTCAAAAGATGCCCCAAAATGTTTCATTTAACTAAGAAGGGAAAATCATTGATTGAGACACGATCAAGTGATGAACGTGTTGTGTGAGTGCTTGGGTTTTTTTATGTTCCTTCTTTATTAGAAAATAATTTTTAAAAAGGTTTACCCTATGTGGTATAACTTATCATTATTTGTAGTGTTTGTTGATCTCCCGTGACAGATATTTATATTTTCGTCATTGATTTTCTTATTTGACAATGTGATCCATCAATAAAAACTCGGTGATCCATCCATAGTATCTGGTCGCTATGAATGGACCACATGCTAAAATATTTATTTTCAGCTTTTATTCTTTATTAAATAACTTTATCATGAAAGTGAACATTTTTCTTTAAAGAGAAATGTAGTGAGTAATTATTCCTAAAGTTCATGTAAAATTGGAAATGTAACTATGTTCTAAAAAAAAATTGAAAACTGTTATATGATTCATTGATGGTAACCACATCAAATCTAAGAGTATCACGTAGGCATGAGTTTGGCAACAAAGCTAAACAACATCTATCTAACTCATAGCCAAATTACTGAATAAAAAAGAAACTAAGAACTTATTTTACTGATGTATTTATACCTTAGTAGGAAAACGCAGGAAATTTCTTGTAGAATTTAAATCATTTATTAAGTTTGAAAAGTTTTGGTTGAAGAAGAAAACAACTTATAAGTAAAGCGCAAAACAGTGATGTAATTTTTAATGACAAATAATGGAATAAACTCCAAAACTAACAAAATTACACAGCAAGCAAGACTACACAGAATTTACTGTGGTAGTCTTTAATTTATCTTATTAGAGTTAGTTTTGTTGCTGACTTGCCATTAACCGACATCTTTTGAAGCTTACATATCTAGAACCGCTGCTCTTGCTCATTGACTATGAAGTAGTTCATCAACCATTAATTACTGGTTTTCGCAATTAATTTACATGTTTTAGACTAATTCCTCGTGCTTTTCAACTTTTCAATATTAGTTGTTTTCCACCACCACATACCTACCAAAAAGAACATTTTAATATACTTCAATTTCTTATTCGAAAAAAAGTTTTCAAATCGACTTTTAATAACGTATTTCATGTGTGCACTTTCTTGACAGTGGAGTCACTGTCATAACATTTCCGTTTTGCTTTTATTAACAGATAAAAGTTTTCCATTTGCAAAGATAACTCGAACCGCATCATGTGCTCAGCATCCATAGTTCTAAAGTTCATTAAAAATAATAAGCTGCTCTTGTGTCATTTTACAAGTTAATTACACTTTTATTTTCTTGAACTTGTGACGATTTAAGTTGCTTTTTTTTTCTTTTGCTTTAATCTTTTCAAACATTAATATTTCTTTTGCTCTGATGCATGGGAAAAAATGTGTATTCTAACTGAACCATTCTATTAGAAGAAAACAGTAGTAGGAATTTACTCAATTCTAGCTCTTAAAACGATTGCAAGATTGAATTTGGAATAGCTATTAATTTTTCCGCCTACGAAAAAAAGAGACATTTTCTTTTCAAAAAATTGTTTTGACTCTTAAAAGGGCGAGTTTTATTTTATTTTATTTTTATTTATTTATTTTTTTTTTTTTTTTTTGGAGTCTAAACCAATTGAGAGAAAGGTATATTTTATGTTAGAAAATCTTTGTCCCCTATACATCAATTTTTCAAACAAACGAAAACTATCACGGTTTGTTTATTTTTTTTATTTGTTACTTATGTAAGATATAGTTTTTACTGCAAGTTTTAGCATAGATTTAAAAAAATTAATAATTATCAGGAAAATGCAAAAGAATTATTAAAATTTGTATAACTTTTAAAGAAAAATGTAAGAAAAAGTAATGGAAAGGTTAAACAGTTTTAAGAAAAATTAGAGAAAAGTAACTGTAAAGTTTATTAATTTTCTGAAACACGTGAGGTAAATAATTAAAAAGTTAAATAATGTTCATAAAAAAGCAAGAAAAGTAATTCAATTAAAAAGAAATATTTTCAAAGAAACGAGAAAAAATTAATTAAAATATTAAATAATTTAACTGAACTGAATAAAGGCATTAGCTAACAAGAATTTTAAAAAGTACTTTTGATCTTAGATTATCATTTTTGTTTTCATTAAGTTAAAGGCCACAAATTTAGAAGAACTAGTACAATTTCCTCAAAAGAGTGCACGCCCCTGAAAATGGAACGCAGGGGCGTGTTCCCTAGCTTTCTCCTTCCCTTTCCTGCATTCAGTCGACTTCTATGAGCTAACAATCATTCCTATTTGCATCCGTAGAACTAGAAGCCTAATTCCATCAAAAAGCGGCTTCCATTCATTTAACCGCCTGTCCGCTGCTCTTTCAGTCCACCAGCCAGTGATGAAGTGAGCCGGCTCCACGGCGCAAGCTCCGCCAGGAGGCGCTCGCATCTCCACCCCCTTCGCCCGTCGTCGGCGTTTCAAGAGCAAACGATGTAGAGAGAGTCCAGCACAAAAACAACGATGGCTGTGGACGCCAACAGATACGCGAAAGAAGGTGAGTGCATTCCGATTTCGAATGTTCAGGGGCTTCCAAGCACCCCCCACAGCCGATCCTTATGCATGCCTCCAAAACCCACAGTGCGCGATATCGCGTGGTTTTCCGAAATTTCTCTCTCTTTCTCTCTCCTCTCTCCGCATCACTACGATGTTTCTGTCATCGGCTGGGATGGAATACGGGGATGGGGTGGACCGAACAATCGTCGAGTTCCGGTCGCACTTGACCTCTTCCTGTGTGGAAAGGTCATTCTACAACCTTGCTGCTGTTTTGATTTGAAGAGTCAAGTGCAACTTCGTTAAGCTAACAGGCGGCGATCCGTTTAAAATCAATACAAGAGCGAAGGCGTTTTAATACAAAAGAAAGGGCAAATTTTTCTTTTAAACTTCTGATTGAAAAGCGACGAATAAAAAATCAAACATAATTATTTAATAATTTATTGATTGGTAAAAAACATCTGACAGTAATGTAAATAACTAAAATATGCTCCCTGCGTAAAATACTAATTTGTACTAGAAGGGAAGTATCTAAAATCTGTTAAAATCTTATTATTTTGAAAATTGTTTTACTAACCATTGTGTTTGTTAGTTATTAAATAAAATATATACCTGAATAAAAGTGAAATTCCTGCACAAAATCTATATGTTGTTCAAAATTATAACTTGTACTGATCAAAATTTTTTGAAAATTGTTTATACTTTGTCATACTTCAGTTTAAATATAAAAATTATGATATAAGTACACAACATCACAGTGTGATTGCTTGTAACAGAAAACGTGAATATTTATAATAGAATAGATTAATGAACTATCAAAAGCGCTAACCAGTTTGTGTAACATTCAGTGAAATGCAAAGCAATTTATAAATCTTGTCCTACAAGTATAAACAATTTTTGAACTTTTTTTTTTTTTTCAATATATATTATGATTCTCCAAAAGTTATAGAGTTTTATAGTAATTTTGCTTTTATACATTCAGAAGTTTTATTAAAAGCTTAAGATTCAATGGTCTCTAAAGCGATTTCCAAAATAATCGATTATTTTATTCGGATTTTTTACGGATAATTTACTTATTTCTTTTTAATTATAAGTCTAGATTTTAAACAGAGAGTATATTTTGTAAAATAATATATACATTGTTTCAAGTTATTTTTATCAATCAATCATTTATTAACGAACTGTTTTCGAATATTTTTTGTAAAAAATAAAAGCTTAGGTGTAAATGAATTTCCTAATGCTGTTTACTTAAGACCAAACGCATCATTGAATAAAAGTTTTCTTTATAAGTAAACTCATATATTCCCAATATAATAATTTAAAGTAAGTTATGCGTGTCGACATTCAAAAACGCCCCCCCCCCTTCCCTTCTTTTCAAGCTTTTCTTTCGCTCTTTTTTTTTTTACCTTGAAAATTATGGAATAAGAAACTGAGCACTAATTTAACTCATTTACAAATATACTCTCATATAAAACTGAGGGATTTGAAACCAATTATGAAATGCATTTCAAAGTAATACTTGCCTTGGTTTTGTATATTACCTTATTCCATCAGTTTTCATTTTTTGTATTGCGAAGGATTCTTTGATTAACAGATATTAGGATTTTGATTTCAAGAAATATTTTGAAGTTCAAGTGATAAAAATCATTCGAAAATGGATTGCAAATAATAGTTTTAGTGATATATATGCTACCGGGAGAACCGAAGTTAGAGAATGTCGAGTTCGCCGGTGACTCACCGAAAATATTCGATCGCTCGCCGATGTTTTTGGCATTTGAATGTTGATATTTCTCGGTTAATGGCGACATTCAGCAAATTTCAGACTTTCATAAACGTTGACTTTTCGGACACGTATATATATATATATATATACAATTTTAACGTGGTTTTTTTTAAACGACATTTTTTATTATAACTATTTGCATCTTAAAAAGTGTTTGTTATATCTTTTCTTAAGAAAATAGAGATTGCTTTTTTTTTTTAATTTAATTTTCTATAAATGTTTTCAAAAAGAATTGTACAATCTTCAATTGTTTGCAGCCATCCTTTTTGATTTTAAAATACAAACCATTATCACATATATGTGTGTCGTGTTATCGTAAAAGTCTTAATCTGGTAAATGTCGACATTAAACGGTGAATATGAAGGTTCACATATCAAATACATCGACCAAAAACCTAATATTTACAATGAATTACTTGAAAAGATCGTTATTCTCCAACTTTGACCTTTCACGGTAAAAAATTTTGTATGAAATATTGTACATATCATTGAATTGAATTCCATAATATCATTTCTGTACACCAAAAAATGACTTTAAAAATACACATCACGAACAGTTAATCCATATGTGTGCTTCTGTACAACGCTCTTTTAGAGTTACGCGGGCGGGACTGCAAAGGCATCATTTATTTTTCATAGATAAGTTTCTATCTATTTAACGAAGATTTCTCTGACTTTTTAAGTTAGCTTTATCATTTTCGTACAATTCATACATTGACTGTGGTTTTCTTTTCTTTTCTATTAATTGCACTTTTGTTTCGGGTCTTAAAAATCAAAATTTGTGTTTTCTATTCCATTGCATTTTAGTATGTGTCAAATTAGGAGATCTTTCTTTTATTTTAGATAGTCAATTTAATTAGTGCACCTTGATACACGTTACGTAGTTAATATAGGTTTCAAAAGTATCCGAAGGAAGTTTTGGGTAAAACTTAGCATTGTAAAGAACTTCAAAAAAAAAAAACATTCAGGAAAAACTTTCTCAAGGGATATTTAAAAAAGAAAATTACATCATCATACATTTTTGGCTAGCACCAGTTTTTTTTTTTTTTAATTCAATTACTTCATATATGTGCAATATGATGAATTAAGCAATATCAGAAATTAAATGAGCATTTGTGATCAAATTATATGAAATAGAAAGTTGTAACATTTATTGTTACAAGGAGTTAAAGTCAAAATTCATTTCATGATTTTTAGTTTATATTTTACGCATGCACCATAAACAGGTTTAAAATTTCTTAAGAGAACATTGTTTATTTGCCTATCAAGTTTGTTTATTTATTTCTATTATTCTTATTGACAACATTCATGCTTATGAACAATTTGAAAAACCCTTCTACGATATCTAGTTGTATAACGTTTAACGAAATTACTTACATTGAAAGAACATGTCCATCCTCCGCGCAAATGATAATGAATGTGACTTCGTTCTGCAAAAAAAAAAAATCAACTTTCGATGACATATCATGATTGATTTTACAGAGTAAAATTATTATAGTGTTGCTATGCAATAAATAAAATAATTTAAAACATAACTTAGGACACAATAATGAACTAGAACTTATTGATATTATGTTTCATTTTCAATACCATAATTCCTACCTTTCGAATTGAGTTACAGTTTTTAAAACAACATAAAATCGGAAGCAAGTTAATCAAAAATGATTGCCAGAGCATTTTAATGTAGAATTTCTTTTTGTTTATATGAAGTATATTGAACTCATAATACTAATCACCAAAACTGAGTAATAAATGTAGTAAATTTTCAAAATGATTGGAACCTTTAAAGAAATAAATTTAACATTAACTTTTTCAAAGGAGGAGAGTCTTAAAGCGTACTCTTCTATGCATTTTTAAAATTACAAAAGAACTTTTCGGGAACTTATTTCAAAAAACTCTTTCATAAAAATCGCAAAAAATAAAACACTCACTTACATTATACCTCCATAAACGCCAAACTCCATTATTATATTATTTGCATATAATTTAGTAATGCATTAAGGGTCTTATTTTCTGTGTATTTACGATTTTGTAGCTATTTACATATCATACATCATCTTTGACACAAAAAAGTTAAATTTCGCTTAAATTATTCCCCTTTCACATAGGTAGTGTAAAAATTGCAAAACACATATTCTAGAAATATTTATCAGAAGAATGTGCCCTTGACAATGATTCAACAATGCCCTTAAAATGCAGTGAAGTTTTAATAGCTTCAGGGTTTTTTTTTTTTTTTTTTTTTGCAATTGAAGACAGATCCAAAATCTATTTCGTAATTTAAATTTAATTTTTATATCTGTTGTCATTGAATTTCGTATTGAGTACTATCTATTTTAAAGTAATGGTTTGCAATTAAAATTCCCGTTTTCAAATTATTTTTTAATGCTTTGAACATCTTTCAATTGAACTGTATTTTATCTAAGTTGCTGCATAAGGAAACTGTTGATCTCTTTACTCTGTAACAAATACCTTTGCTTTCACGTGTTTTAAATATCTATTTATTTATTAATTTGTTTATTAGTTCATTAATTAATTAAGTGATTAATGTATTTATTTATTTATTTATTTTGATGAGAACATTTTATTCTTTATCTGTTTTAGGAAAATAAATCACAACTTAAACTTCAAACCTAATATTTTAGTATTTATAGCATTTGTCTGAAGTTTTAATTGGATGTTTGCATTACGACGCAATTTCAGGAAAAAAAAACAACTATACTCAATTTAAATTTAAACAAGAGTTTTTCGGATAAAATTATCTGCGCACGTTTGTGAAAAATTGTTACTACGTTAACTGACGAAAATACTTTTTTAAAAAAAGGATAATGAAGAAAGCACTTTACGCGTCTTTAAAAGAAATAGTTTAATTTAATCGAACTTTCCTTAAGTCATAATTCTTTTCTTGAACCATGATGCGTCAGAAAATTGCAATATACAGTCTGACCACCGAATAGATAGAAAGGCAAACTTCCGGTTTACATGCGGAAATGGGCACATCTATTAGTTTTCAGGGATGCCAGCTTTTACAGATCTATGTTATCCTGTAAATGAGGTAGAGTCACATTCAAATGAGCGGAGCACGCGCACCAAATATTTACTTTTCCTCCTTGTTCAGATAGACTCATCTTAACTGGACGCTTGCCAAATCCATATAATCGGTGGTCAGCGTGTGTCACGATGTAGTTATTTTTACTTTGCCCATCTTTATGTATATACGAGTATTAAAAAAAATCCTTGTATTTTTCGATAAATTGTTTGGATTGCATACGAGGAAGTGAGAAGCAAAGGGATGTAAGTGCACATTTTCAAGTTTTGAGTAAAATGCGGTTAAATATAACATCCTAGGTAGGCTTTCGTTGAACTTTTCTTCTAAATCATGCTGTATAGCAGCCACTACCAGGGCTACTAGTACCATCTCTTGCCCCAAGACAGAGGAGAGGTTCACCTAACATGTGTACTGGTTATCTCCAATTTTTTAAATTTGCCACTTGCATCCCTTTGCTTCTCACTGCCTCATATGAGCATAAAAACTGTCAGTCTGCATCGTGATGCATCGGAACTTTGTAGTAAATAGATAGACAATTGTATTAAAAATGTTTATCAAAAAAAAAAAATCCTTGTTTTTTAAATTTATTTACTTATTTATTATTTTTTTGTGAATAAATATTTTTGATAAATATATGAATAAATGTGACCGATATAGAAATTTAGATATTCTGATGTGTCGGATCATATTACAATGTACCAAGATGTAGACATTTCTAGATTGCCGATCTTTAAGTGTATGGTAGGGCATCGATGTCGATGTTTTAGGAACTTAGATGTTTTTACCATCCATGTATTAGGGTTGAAGTTTTCGAAATATCAGTGCATTATTGCATTATACATTCGATGGTTGTTTTTTTTTTTTTTTTTTCGATGTCGATGTTTTCTGCTGAACGAAGAAAAAAAAATAATTATAAATAATAATAATAATCAAAATAAAACTGCAAATATCTTTATAAAATACGGTTGTGATGAAAGTTGCATCATTAAGTAGAGATTGTAAAACACAACTATAGTTCTATAGCTATTTTTTTAAAGAAGTAGATTTTTGTTGAAAGAAAGTTTACAATTATGTTTCTATCAATCTTTCAAGTAGAACATTGAGAGCACTAAACAGTCCCCAAACGGTTATATTATATTATATTATTCTTTGTCCCC
Source organism: Uloborus diversus (assembly GCF_026930045.1). Taxonomy (NCBI): domain Eukaryota; kingdom Metazoa; phylum Arthropoda; class Arachnida; order Araneae; family Uloboridae; genus Uloborus; species Uloborus diversus. The sequence goes on from NW_026557765.1 coordinate 4,178,177, forward strand.
AGTGTGCACAGATGGGCTTACTTTCTAGTTTCCTCCAATAAGTTGTTGACTTATTTGCTTAAATTACTGCCGGATGATAAAATTCACAAATGATACGAGGGTCGATCCAAAAGTAAGGTTCCAATCAATTTTACAAATATACAGCACCGTCTATTCTCATTGAAATTTACATCGTTGGAAAGAAAAAACGTTTCGCTATTTTTATACACAATTGCCATCTTTTCTGTGCATTATTGTCGACGGTGCGCTAACTTCTGTACCGAGTGTCACAGTCTGTATCGTGTCCACCGCCAGAGTGGGACATGACAGTCAACAAATCACTCCGTATTTGATTGCAGTTCGGAGCTCGAGTCTAGTGATTACCACTTGTTTCCCAAATTTAAGGAACACTTCGATTGGCAACACTTCCGAAGCGACGACGATGTCATAAAAGGGGTGAAACGCTTTATCAACGGGTTGGCGGAGGAATTCTGTGACACTCGATACAGAAGTTAGAGCACCCTCGACAATAATGCACAGAAAAAGATGGCGATTGAAACGTTTTCTTTATAACGATGTAAATTTCAATGAGAATAGACAGTGCTCTATATTTGTAAAATTAATATGAACCTTACGTTTGGATCAACCATCATACATACAAAATTTCAAATGAGAAGGAAACTTAGGCATTATTAAAAAATTCAAAAACTAAAAAATGGAAAAAGAATACCAAAGTTGCAATATTGTCTCCAAATTTGCCGAATCATTGGCCACATTTGTGAATAAGAGAATTTTTGTTAGGTGACAGTGGGTGACCTCCCTTCGGGGCGCACGTGAGCAGTTCCTTAATAACAGATCCTTAAAGTGTAGCTCAATATGTCTAAGCATACAGAAAACGCGCTTCTAAAAGCGATTTCCAATTGCATTGAATCAGACCTCCTGAAAGAGTTTTTGTTTCGGTTTGCGCTTACTGCCTCGTCGCCAAGACTCGGCAAGCGTCGTATATGACTCAGTAGCGGAAACCCTCCGAGCTGATTTGCATATAATTACGTGAGAAAAGACTCCGAATGCAGGAACGCGATATTGAAGGTGACACCTACGCTTAGCACAGAGCAAAAATAAGGACGGAATCTCGCATATATTAATTTGAGTGAAGACGACTGGATGCACAATCAGACTCCGCTTTAATTAAGAGAAGACAAAAAGATGAAGGAGCACCTTCCAATGTGTATTCTTTTAGCGAAGTCAAAGCTGATTAATTTTGAGTAATCTCACCGATGCAAGCTGGCAGAAAAACTAAAATCACACCAAAATGATTATGACTGCTTCGGAGAAATATTATTCACAAAACTAAATTTTCGTTGTTGCGTCATATCTTACTCTTATAGCTTATATTTACATATATTTAAAATTAAGTTTTCGTTATTGAGCAATCACGATTGCTTATTGCTTTCATTTGACTGTTTTTGGCGTTCCTATGATTTTATTTTCCCACCAGCACCCTCTGCAGCACCACCGTCGAACGGCCGCCGCACGATGCTGCTAGTCTAGCGAAAAACGTCTCCAGGTTGCATCCATATGCTACACTTACACGCATGCATACACGCACGTATACAAACATATACACACAACACACACATACATACACCTACACACACAAACACATACACACACGCATACATACAGACACGTACACATACATACAGATACCTACACATACATACAGATACCTACACATACAACTACCCACACACTCATACCTGCACACAGACAGAAACACACATGCCTACACACACATACACCCTACACACAAACACACATAAACACACACGCCTACATACACACACACACACACACACACACACACTCGTGATTGCGAAAAACATAATTTGAATTCAAGAGGTCAAAATTCAAATTAATTTTTTTTTCTTATCTTCTTATTTGTCTAGGTAATTCAAAATAAGCTTTTTTTTTAGTGCGAGTCGATTAAACAAAGTTATATTTTTGATTAAATATTAAATATATATAGAATAAATATTTCTTTATTCTGTGTTTGAAAGGGACAAAACGTTTCTTTCTATTGATTTCTGAAAAATGCTTTTTCTCCGGTGTTTCATTTGATAAATATCAAAACAAATAGGCTATTAAAAATGAGTTGTTTGGTTTGAATATTAATTGAGAAGAGCGCAAATATCAATTATACTAGAGGTTTAAAACTAAATAGAAGAAACATTTTAAGAAAATGTGGCATCAAAATTAGAGGCAACTATGAGCGAGGAATCTATTTTGCGAACAAGTAACCAAAATATTTAGTTATGTGTATTAGAAGCAGTTCAAAACTTTGCACAATGAAATGAGTAAAAGTGAGACAACATGTATACATGTACAAATAAAACCAATAAAATCAATTAAAAAAAGAGTTAAAAAAACTCTTTTAACTCTTTTTTTTGTAGCTCATATGGGTTCTTCCTAACTTTATAGCAATGATTATTTTTTTTTATCTATTCTCATTCGTTTTATTATATTATTTGAACTATGCAGCTTTTAATAATTTTCTGTATATTTTTAAAGAGTATTGTGACGTTTTAATGCAATTAAGTTTTAATGCCATTGAGCTACGAAGCTTCCGACGATTTTTATTTTATTTTGTTTATTTATTTATTTACCTTTTACGTACATGAAATTTAACTTTAACAAAATTCAACACGTGTGTTTCATTCAACTCTGTAAAGTAAATAAAAAATCTAATCCATCAAAAACGGTGTTATGTAACTTCATAAATCAATCAAAAAGAAAAGTGCGTATTCAATTAATCATTTACTGATGTATGATTTCCTTCGTGATGCTGTTGTGAACAATAAAATTCTAGCCAAAGCAAATAAACCGCAATTCATACTATCTGATTAAATTAGCCAACCGTTTGTTCTGATGACTTGGAAATATTCCAGCTGAAAACGGCAAAGCATAAAATATAAAGATTTTTTTCTTTCTGTTTTGAAATAGCGATAGTCTTATGATTTATAATAATAATATCTCTTGAAATTGTTCGTGAAAGTAAACGACGGAAAGAACAACATAATTCCAAAACAAACTCCTTAACTTTATTATACTTTCAAACCCATATTCTGTTTTCTTTTCATATTAGAGACACTAAACTTTAAAATTTGTTTTTTTAAGACTAAAAATAGAACAATCGACCGTTTTAAAGAATAATTAGAGCAAAATATGTTAAATTTTCCGAATTTATTTTGAGAATATCACACAACTTATGTCATGCATATTAATAAGTATTAATGCATTTTATAAGCAATAGGAAATATGCATATAATAAATTGTGTGTGTGTGTGTGTGTGTAGACGGAATATTATACTAAAAAAATAACAATTTAAAATTTTTTTTTCCTTTTCCCCATAAAAAAAAAGTGGAAAGAAAATTATTTCAAAAATGATGTTTAGTATATAATACAAATGCATAGATAACAAATTAATTCCCCCAAAACATGATTAAAAATAAATCAATAAAATTAAAATTGAGAGTAGAGTTTTGGAATGAAGAAATTCACCCAATATTTTTTCCCTCTGTCCCCTCTCTCCCTCCTTATTTTTCATTTATTAATTGCCATTATTATTATTATTACTATTATTATCTTATATATTTAAACGAGCAATTCTTGTGGGTATGTATATATTTCTTATCTCGGATACGGCTCTAACGATTTGGATGAAATTTTGGATTTAATTGTAGTTTTGCATTCTAAGTTCATCTACATCAGTGTTTTTTCTGTAAAAACGCGATTTTTTACAAAAAACAGTTTTTTAATATAAAGTCAAATTGAGTTAAGCCTTGAAGTAAGCTGTGAGTTGACGCATCAGGCAGACGATTTGCAACCATAACAATGAAAATTTGTCTCTTCTCGCTTTAAAATTTTATACTTGCTTAGGGTTGCCAGGCTTGGCTGATATTGGCCAGTTTGGCTAATTTCAAACACACTTGGCTGAAAACAAATTCAAAAGCATTATGTAAGTCGATGTAAGGCTTTTTTTCTTTTTATTTAAGTGAAACTATTGTTTGACCATCCTATTTTATTTTATTTTATTTATTTATTTTCTTTTTACACTTCAAATAGTTTAACATGTTTTTTAAATCACGCATCTAAATTTTATTTCGAAGAAGTGTATGTCTTGAAATTGTTTATGTTTTGTTAAGACAGTTGTTATCATTTGTTGGAATGGTTTGTGGATCATCAGTTTTGATGGATATCATGCTGTATGTAGCATTTTCTGGCGTAAAAACTAAAAGTACTTATTCAAAAAGAAAATCTCGATTGGGATAAAATCGTGAAACGCATCATAGTATGAAAGGAAGTATTCGGTTAAAAACCGATTTCACCATAGCAAAACTAGGGTCAAAATATTTTAATTACTGACAAGAAAATTGTATAGTGGAAACAAACGTAACAGATAGTTTAAAGCAAAATGTTGATTTAATTACATTCAGAATCTTCTTTTTTTGGTACTTTAGTGTTATAAGAAGGTCGAGTGCATAGTATTTCGTTAACGTGAAGCTTTTCAAGTATATTTGGAAAAGTATTGAACCTTAAAAAAACACAATTTGACAAAAAATAATTCTTTTAAAGCCGAGCGAGGCTCGGTCGTCCAGGTACTTTATTTATTTATTTAAGCAATCAGCTTTAAATATCTATTCATTTATTTACGTTTTAATTTTACATTTTTATTGTTTATATATCTTTTTATTAGTTTCTCATTTTTCTGCACTAAAACTTTATCTTTTTTCAATGGGGTCGTTTCCAAAATTTTAAGAGTATTTTTATCTGGAAGGGAAAACTATGTCTATATTAAAAACATAGGATTTGACCATTTTTTAAATAATTTGTTTAAGTTTTTTTTTAAAAAAATTACTTTAACCGGTGCGCTTTCATTGTTTAAGCTTCTGCCGATGACATCACAAATGATGAAATGCCATTCATAGAGCAAAATATTTAATTCGCATCTTTATTCACGTGTATTGGCAACGATATGGTTGATAGCAAGCGTGGAGCGCAATATTTAATTCACTTCTTGATTATCATAACGTGGAAACGCAGTAGAAAGATGCGCCAAAGAGCATCATTTGTGAGGTCATCAAGACCACGCCATGTTTGAAAAATCGGGCAGTAAAAAAAAATTAATTAAAAAATAACTGTTGGGAAAATGAAAGTATTTTCACGTTCGGATAAATCTGCAACGGTCTACCACTGACGTCACAGCTACGTTGACTTCTGATGTCATCGGAATGGGTGGAGCTATGTTTTCTTCAGCCGATCTGAAATAAGCGGATTTACGTTGTTTTATTCTCGCTATTTTTTTTACTCATTCTTTTCCTTCTTTTTCTTATACTTTTGTGATTTTAATGATACGACAATGATGTGAAAACTATTATCTCCACAGGAAATAAGAGATGTGCACATGGGTGCTGGCAAGGAGGGGGGAGGGGTGCAAGGAGGATTTCTTATACTCACGGCTTTTGAAAAAAAAAATCAAAAAACAATTTTCAAAAGACATTTTTTTTTTTTGTATATTAACTTTTTTACTAGTTATTTATAAGAAATTTAAAGAAAAATCACTAGGTTTTCTTTTATATTTAGGTGTTTATATTATTTTTAGGGGCATTCTTCATCTTTGACTTATAAAAACTAATATGGTATGGTTAAACATATTGAAAAATTACAAAATATCTTACAGAACTGCAAAATACATCACGATTAGTATTATTTCATCGCTTATGTTTACCTGAATTGGCAAGAAAGTGCCCCCCCCCCCGCCCCGTCGACTTTAAAAAATAAAGTTGCAATAATTAAAAAAAAAAATTTTTTTAATACTTTTAAAATATTTTTAAGTATTTTTTTAATGATTATTAATATTAAATAAGAAAGAAAGTAAAAATAACTGCATTTTAAGCAAAGGGCAAACACAAAACTGCAGAAATATTGTGATCAGAAAAATGTAACTTTTGAACTGAATAATTAAATAGAAATACGTCTTAGAAGTCGCTTTAAGATAAATTAAATGAATAAATTATTATTCACATAACTTTTTAAAAATTAAAAAATCAATAAATAAATAAAAATTAATTTCAATTTTGACTATGTCTTTCGCAATCACGAGTTTGTGTGTGTGTTTGTGTATGTAGGCGTGTGCGCATAAGTCTATCTGCAGGCATGTAGTTGTGTGCAGGTGTGTGTGTGCAGGCGTGTGTGTGTGTGAGTGTAGGCATCTGCGTGTGTGTAGGATATGGATGCAACCTGGAGACGGTGCCCGATGGAGTAGCAGTATGGGGAGGAGGTGGCAAAGGTGGAGTCCCTCCAAACATCCACTTGGAGTAGCAAAAATAAAATCAAAGGACGGACGAACGCCCAAAACGGTCAAGTGAGAACAATAAGCAACTCGCAATTGCTGAATTTAAAAAAAAATGTAAGATAAAAAAGTTTATATGAATATGTTTTTGAACAATCGCTGTTGTTTATTGTTTTTATTCGATAATAGTTGATTTCCTTTGATTTCATTTTTCTATGCTTATGATGCAAACTTCTCTGGTGCACGAGCCTCCATGAGCGTGTCCATTTTCTTCATTGGTGGCGCCCATGTCCTCTGGTCCTCGGGCCTCCGCTAGCATGTTCCTTCCCTTGGATGGTAGCGTCCATGCACCTAGAAATCGGATTATTTATTAACGACCTTTTCGACTTCGGTAGGGCGTTGGATTCGCAACTGCAGGTTCGCGGGTTCGACGCAGCTGGTCGGAGATCCTCCGTGTACGCTAATGGTGACAGGTTCACGTCACGTTTAATCAGTCGTGATCACGAAGACCTCCAAGTTTCCATTCCAAATCGATATCTCCGAGGGTGCTGGATCAGGGATTGCCCGGCTCCTGGTCTGGATCAAGAAACTTAACTGTTTTCAGGGTCCCATCTGACCAATGAAACCATGTGTAAGCGGTAGCTACGGGGACATGGGCGCCCATATGCATAATTTTAAGGGGGGGGGGCTCAGATATTTTCTTCATGGTTTAGCAGGATATTTTCCCACTAGAAACCGATTTCAGTGCAGATAAGACATATTGAAGTGTGACATTTTTAATAAATTATTCATTGATGGCTAGAGAAGAAATTTTTTTACATTTTTGCAAAGAAAAAAGTACTAAAAGCAAGGAGGTTCCAATATCCTTAGCCCCCACTTGCCTCCCTATATGGGCGCCCTTGACGGGGGACCCTGGAGTGTAGGCTAGTGTTATTTAACGTGTTGACAACGGAGGTATTGCTATTTCTGCTACTTTAGTCTGCTATTTACCTATTACCAAGTATTTGCTAGAGAAAAAAAGTTGCACTTCCATTTCATTTCATTCCCCCCTCCCCCGAAATTTTAAACTTTTTTAATTCGATCCTATATTTACAAGTTTATTCATTTAATAAACGTATTGCTAGCTTTATATCCTTGAAATAAAAATCAACAAAACTTATGAACTAACATTTGGCACTGGGGTGCTAAAATCAGATGTTCCGGTCAGCCGAACGCGGAGCCCCTAGTGTTGAGATTCCAAGCACGCTTGGTACTCGTTTTATCGACCCACTGAAGAAATGAAAGGCCGAGTTGACCGTGCCCAACCTTGGCATAGAACCCGGGTCTGCGACGTAGCAAAACGAGCTGGGGATTCTTATTCAAGTCATCCTAGTTTATTCCATAAAATAATACAAAAAACCGAAACTTTGTCAAAAGCAGTCATTTAAAGGATTTAGGATGCCTGAGCACAAATGCACTAAACTTCAGAAATGTATATTTTTCGTTTTAATCCATACCTCTGTTTCCTCTTATTCCTCATTAGAAATATTTTGGATTTTGTATAACAATATTGCCTCCCCCCCCCCTTCCATCCTACTCTTCCATTTTCATTGTTTTTTTTGTCAGCCGTTTTATTTCACGGACTCTTAAAACCTACTGTTCCTCATAAACTTAGCTATTACATTATCCCATTTAGCTATTAAATTTTATTTAATAGCTAAAATTAAAATATAATGGTTGAGTAACCTTATAAACTTATTTTGATAATCGCCACCCCCTATTTTAAACTTTAATAATAATATCAACAAGAAATAGCCAATGTTTTTTAGTACCAATAAACAGATTTTTACCGGATGTCTTTACATCCAAAAGTTTACAACTTTGAATTGAAAAAGGGGTTCCTGGAAACCCCGAAATAAGTGTATTCAACATTCTATTTATTTGTGCTAATAAACGTTAGATATTTCCTGTTATTTCTCAGCTCAAAGGAATTAAATTATTTCTTAACAAAAAAAATCGTACTTTTTTTTCCATTCCTTTTTCGTATACCGTTTTATTTTACAGAAAATTAAAACCTATTTTCCCCACAAAATGTTTCCCTTAAATAGCTAAAATAAAACATATTTGGTAAATAACTTGAAAAACTAATCTTGATACCTCCTCCCCCCCCTCCCATTTTTAGAATAAAATAATCATCCCTTTTATCACGCCAAATTTATATCTTAAAAACAAATAATATTTTAATTAAATATGAAGTAAAACCGTTATTGCTTTAAAAAATTAACTTCCTTTCTGTTTTATAACAACAACAAAAAGGAAATAAAGAAAAAAGTGAAATAAATAAATAAAAAAATAAGATCGAAAAGCGAAAAGAAAAAATTATCAAACGCGAAAATCAACTAGCAAAAGAAACGATGTGACGTCAGAAGGTTACGTAGCTCCACCCATTCTTGTGAAGTCAGAGGTAGACCGTTGCAGATTTATCCGAACGTGTATTTTCTGGATCCATGTTATCTTTATTTTGCTTATTCTATCAATTTCAGTGACTAAAAGTAGTACTTTTGACTGAAGAAACATGTGTGAAGGTACATGTGGTGTAGTATGCTTATGTGTATTTATTTTACAATATCCTGTTTTAACACTCCGTCGGGCGCAACTGATCTTTTAGGCACACCTCGAATTCTTTTGTTAGCCACGCCCCCTCAATAGCTCATGGAAAATGTATATTCATTTTCTCAAATAAACTTGTTACATTCGAAAATCATGAAAAACTGTTTTATTTCTCTTCTTTGGTGTTTGTAGTTGACAATTTTTTCGTAAGAAAATGTGAACATGCGTAGAAAAGATCAGTAGATCAAAGTGTGCTTCCCAGGCTCAATGCGCCTGATCGTGTTCTACAACATATTGCGCCCGACGGAGTTATAATATTATTAAATAATCTCATTAGTTAGACTCACCGAAATAAGTCACTGAATAAATTGAGGAAAAGAAATTGAAACCGTTTTTAAAATAACTAAAAGTTTTTTATTTTGATCTAAAAGTTTTTGGTTTTTAAAAATAATTGATGAAAACGTATAAAATAATTAAGAGTTAAAAATCTGAAATCTGATATTTTTAAAGGCGTCGATAAGTGTGATTTACGCATTGAAAACCGAGAATACGCCACAAAAATTCAGTTGAGCGTGTTTTCACTTTTTAAATAAATTTCATCACCCTAAAAACTAGATTCATTTTGAACTTAAAAAATATTACATTTGAATTTTTGTTTTTTGTCAAACATTCTAATTAAAAATCAAAAGAGTGCACGCAACTTTCTTTGCGCTCTTCCATTTATTCCTTTGAAAGTTAATTTTTTTTTACGAAATTGATTATTATTATTACGATCAGCACGGGTTTTGGTATACTTCATTCTTCCTAACTGATTTTTCAACCGCTGAAAATGTAATGTAGTATTTTTCACCTTGAAAAAAGACTTCAGCGACATTGCCTGCAATCACTATACACAAAAATTCAATGCCATCTTACAGGAAAAAAAAGGCTTGTTGAAGTTTCAGATAAAACTTTTGCTTGGAAACAAGATATTTAATTTTGCCAAAACCATTTTTTTTTTTTTTTTTTTGCGATTACGGTTTGACCGTGTTTTTAATTTCAAATTTGTAAGCAGACATTTTTGCAAACCATTATTATTCTCCCTAGAAGTTTCTATTTTAGTCTGAAAATATGTTCTTATACTAATTCTTTCATCACCTCTAAACTCGTGGGAGAAAATGGCAAAAGCTTCTTAAGCGGCCCGAATTGCAAGTCTGCGTCTGTTTCATATTTGTTCACACTTCGCGTTTTGTAGTTTAAGTCTTTTTCTTTATTTATTTACTTACTTATTTGGATGAAGTATGCTTTCTAGATTTTATAGTAAAGCTGCGACATAATTTAAGAAATAGCGTAAGATGATTATTTATCAGTTTTTAAAAATATTATTTGAACATTGTATCTTTTGAAACCTTGCTTTTTTTTTTTTTTTTTTTTGTGATATCGTTTGTTCATAGAGTATCGGCATTTAAAAACTATTTGATGTTTTAAAATTAAATAAATCACAGACTTACGTAAATAAGGAGATAAAATGTGACGCATACACTTGAGGATGTTTGGGGCTTACTGCAATGTGAAAACTGATATCGAATTCGATAAAAATACTTTTGGAAAAATAAATAATCAGGACGTTCTAAGTACCTACTGAAAAACAAAATTACTTAATGGGCGATTCCTTGAAAAGTGGTCCTAACACAAACATTTTTTTAAGCATAAAATAGAAACAGACCTTTTTTTTTGGGGGGGGGGGATGTCAGCTCTTTTAATTTCCAGTATCAGTTTTGCGTTTAAAATATTTTAACATCAGATTTTAGCCAAATTTGATAACGTTTTGACGAAATCAAAAAAAAAAGAAGAAGCATTGTTAGTGAAACAAATGTAAAAGCCATTTTTTTTACTTAATCATCGTTTTTTTTTTTTTTTTGGAAAACAATCAAATATCTTGAACGTATATGCTTTACTATAATTATGTCACAAATTATTTTTAATAAAGACTTTTGATAAGCTTTTAACACCCTAAAATATGCAGGTCGCTTTTTTCTTTGGTCACACACGTAACGCAAAAGAAAGTTAAAAAAAAAAGTACAGCGATAAAAAGCATAATAGATTAGAATGAAATATTGGGCTGGTTAATTTGTATTTAATATACGGGGGGGGGGGAATTGTTTTTGCAAATTAAAAGGGATAATAGTACCCATGCATATGACCAATAATTACAAAGGAACATAGAATTACACTCCGTTCTGAAAGGCAGAAAAGAGGAAGAGGAAACGGATTCTAAGGGATGAAGCAATACAAGTAATCGCCTCTGCCATCATTTTGTTTCTGCTTACGTAGCATATCTCCAAGCCTATCAAAAATTTTACGCAAGCAAATTTTCACTGAGAAGAAGCTGCATTTTGCTCTTAGTTGGTGCACTTTTTTTCACTTTTCACTCCAAGGACCCCGTATCTACCATTGTTTGTGGTTTAACCAGTTGGATGGGACCCTGAAGACAGCTCTGATCTTTTGATCCAGACTAGAAACCGAGTATTCCCTGGTTCAGCACCTTCAGAGGTATCGTTTCACTTGGAGGACTTTTCGACCACGAGCACATTTTATGTCCCGCAGTCACCATTAATGAAGACGGTGGATCTTCGACTAGCTAGGATCGGACCCTCCGGTCACAATTCCGATGCCTTATCGATCAGGCCACCACGGCCCTTCTTAGGTGGTGCAGGAGAAAGCCAATCGAAGCAAACGTTGTACTTTAGAAACGGCATAACCTCTTCGCTTCAAGTTTTGTCTTGATAACAGCGTCCGAGCTTTTCCTGAATGCTACGGTGGAGTAAGTGTATGAGGCCAGTCGTTTCTTTACCGGTGCCACCTGTGCAACGACGCGCATGCTCGTCCTTTTAAGTCATTGCTGAGTTTTTGACTGAACAATAACTCTGGCTGTGCAACTTTTGGTACTCTTCATCTTGTTTCCCAACACTGGCGAGTTCAAGTTAGATTTCTGCTATTCCTCTTTTCTGCCTTTCAGAGGCGAATTCGGTGCAATGTTCTGAATAATTATTGGTTTCCCGAATGGGTATTGTCACCCCTTTAAGTTTCTAAAATAAAAAAAAAATTAGAATCACCCTGCATAAATTAAGCATAAATAAAATTAAAATTCTCAATATGTATGCTGATGCGTTTAAAAAGAACAAAATGTTAAGAAAGTGCAAATGAAACGCTGAAAACGTAGCATTTTAAAATTAGACACACTGGGGTCGTTTCAAAAATTTTTAAAGTATTCTTTTCTGAAAGAACATGCTTAAAAACATAGGATCTAACCATTTTTTAAATAATTTGTTTAAGTTTAATATTTTTTAAAAAAATACTTAAATCGGCGCGCTTTCATTGTTTACATTTCTTGCCGATGACATCACAAATGATGAAATGCCATTCTGTGTTGCCATTCACAGAGAAAAATATTTAATTCGCATTTTTACTCACGCGTATTGGCAACGATATGATTGATAGCAAGAGTAGAGCGCAATATTTAATTCGCTGCTTGGTTATCATAACGTGGAAACGTGGTAGAAAGATGCGCCAAATTACATCATTTGTGACAGACCACGCCTTGTTTGAAAAATCGGACATTTAAAAAAAAATAATTAAAAAATAACTGTTGGGAAAATGAAAGTATTTTCTGGGTCCATGTTACTTTTTTTGCTCATTCTATCAATTTCAGTGACTAAAAGTACTGCTTTTGACTGAAGGAAACAACCCCAGTAAATATGTTGCACTACAAAGATGGCAACCGTGGCCATTTTGTCAAAAACCACTAGGAGCTATCTCATAAATACGGTATCTCCAGCACCGACCACACAGGAAGTCATCCTCAACCAACTTCCGGAACTTAACGAGCCGGTGAAAGACCGGGAACGGGAGTTTACTTTGTAAAAAAAGAACTGTTCCAAACTGCTTCGAACATATTTTTTTATTCAGCTCCTTCCCCCAAGAAAAACAACTTATCTCAAAGTGTAGTCGTTAAACAAGAATTCGAAAACCGTTAAAGAGCATTTGAAAATCGGGAGACGGTACTCAGAGAGAAAATTCTGGCAAAAGTGCTCGCATTGTCGACCTCGGAGAGAGAAAATCCTTGCCTGATATCACTCTTTCCCTGTTTTCTCCATTATCTTCGTTATCTCCGAGGAAATTTGTTCCGTTTGTGACTTGCCATCTTTTGAGCATTTCAGGTGTTGGAGGGTTCGCCGTATAAATCCCCGGGTACTCCTAATTTGTTTTAAATTACAGTGGCAAAGAGGAAATGGATTTGAGCTGGAGCAGATAGAAACATTTTGAAAATTGAAGGAGGTAAAAGTTTTGGTTGTAACAAACGTGTGATAATTACAAGATGCGTAATGTTCGGAATAGTAAAAAAATATCCATTTAACGCAGAAAACGTTTCAAAACGTAATAAAAAGTAACGTCTCAAAAAGAAAAAAAAAAGATAATTCGGTTGCCCACATATGTATATTAAAAAGAAACTAGTCAAAACTTATTCAGTGGTGATCAAAATGAAAGTTTTTCGTGAATGCAATACTTCATTTGATGCTTCGAACAAGGAAATAAAAAAAATCATATTTTTTATTCGTAGACTGCAACTTATTATTTATTGAAAGAAAGGTCACCAAGATGACATATTAAAGTGTAACCACGCCCATTTCTGAGGCGGATATTTATTAGCTGTTGTTAATTATAAATTATCAAGTTCCTGGTATTTTTCTTTTTTGAAATAGGATGGTTTTTAAGGTTATAAGTTAAATGAAATTAGGGCATTAGGTTTTTAAAATATCTGAGCATTTTAATTTTTCAAGATCTGAAGCTTATCAAAATCTTCATATAGTTTTTTGAAAACTGTAGTGATGTTCTATGATGACTTTATTGCTGATTACAAAATGATGCATCCTTTGCGAAAGTTGTCCTTTAAAGCTGCATTTTTTAAGGCAACGCTGTTTCAATAACTGGTATCACTCATTGTCTTTTTAGAATAAAAAAAAATATTAGTATGAAAAATATCTATTGGCTTTTAGTTAATAATGGAACATATTGAAATACTTTGAGAAATTTTACCAAAACACTTTGAAGTATGACGACAAAGGAATCAACTGTAAAGTACAACTTGACTAAAGGACTAAAACATTAAGAGGTATATTTCGACTACTTCTTAGTTTTTTCTATTTATGCATTCATTTGGAATAAATACAGTAAAATTTTGCTGGAATAATATCGGATAAAACGAGAAATTCATCCGTAATCATACTATTTTGTGGTACCCACGAATTTATATATAATATAATGTAAACCGTTCTCCAACTAAAGAAAACACCTTTCCCGATTTGACCTTTCGTAAAATGATGTTTTTCTCAAGAGTTTCATAACCCTTTGCAATGAAAATTCAGTAGCAAATATTCTGTAAAAGAAAATAAATAATCTTATTTTTGTCCTGTCGCCATGTGAGCGAGTGCCCTCTCGCCTCTTTGATGACTTCTATGTTGCTGAACTTCTTCTATCCAATAAAGGTATCAATGTTATCTTCACTGAACGCAGTTTCAACCTGTTTTGAATTTAACCAAACCTCCCCCTCCCCGCCCCCCTGCTATTTGTGTCACAAACCAGCTATAAAATACCTTTTTAATTTGGAATATATCATCTCTCGACCCAACGATATGTCCCTCCATAGTCATAATTGTATTGGGTCGCTTACATATTGCTGTATCGAGGTTTATCAAGGGTCTCTTATTGGAAAGCAGATTCCATCTCTTTTGGTTTGATTTTAATAAAACTATTAGTCATGCCATCGTATGGATTAAATCAGTCATAAGTAGTCAAATTAAAAACATTTCATCTCTCGATATATCTAATGATAATTATATTAAGCCCTAGAGCATTGTTGCATCGGGGTTTTGCCTTTATAGTAGAGTTAACAGCATGACATGGGAAATATAGAACAAAGCTTGCGTAACAATGCAAGTAGGCTACATGACAAAACATTTTTCTTAATTTAAATGCATTTTTTACCCGACTTGCAGAAACTCAACAAAGACACAATCAAAATTCAGAGTTCAATATTCCATTACAAACCATTTGAGTTTTTTTCCCAAACAGAACCGCAGTAAAATTTTCCATCGATCACGTGCACCTGCTCTCTTTCTACAACGACATTCTGGTCACGTTATTCAAACGAAATGGCTTCCATGCGTTTTTTTCTAAACGCCGTTATTGGCTTTTATTCTCTTATTTAAAAGGCGGAAAACTGATTAACTGCAACAAAGCACTGTTAAGAGACTTTATTCTTAGTCCGGGCACGCGGAAAAGCAGACCAATCTCAGTAAATAACTCTTGTACTCTGCAGTAATTCCTATTCCGACACGTTTTGGTACACAGATTTTATTTGTCGAACTGGCGTTTAGGTGCGTTTATGCTCCCCCCCCCCCCCACACACACATGTATCGACAATGTTCAAGTTCCAAGAACTCTTAAATCCTAGGGTGTTGTTTTTGTTTTCTTGGGTTTTTTTTTTTTTTTTTTTCAAAATTGAATTTTTGTGTGGCGAATCTGTATATTACTTGATCAAGAGTCAAAAAAAAATGAACTTTTTTTTTTTTTGGATGCCGTGTTATGATGAAAAAATTCAGCGAATTCTGGAAGCTATATTCTTTCTAGCAAAGTAGAATCCCTCGATAGAAAACAAATTAAATGAACAAAACTAACTACCGAAATTATTTTGAAATCAATGCAATGTTACTAAATATTTCTGACCACATTGCCAACCTCCATCGAAGTTACTTTTGGCTTTATCTTCTCAACTTAAGAGAACTCTAGAGCAATAAAAACTCTTTAACTCTTGTAGAGAACGTTCAACAATATTTCACGGTAACCGCTACTCTTGGCGTTGATATAACAAAGTCCAAGTTTTCTGCTTCTTCATCATAAAGTATGGTCATTAATGGTGAAGTGCATTGGTTAAAATCTTTTATAAGAAACGACAGCACTGGAAAAGTTGCGAACTTTGAGGGAAAATGACCGGCTCCGAATCTTGAAACTTTAAAACTCCGACTCCTTTACTTCGAAATCAGTATGACTCATCCTCACTTCAAAGGATTTTTTGGATCACTTTGCTTCCTGATGCAGGGGGTGCCCACACGGGGAGAGGGATTATGGCGCAAGTTGCGGCATCAAAATTTGGGGGGGGGGGGGATTTTTTATTTTTTTCTAAATTATTTATTTAAGTTTAGTTATTGCTTTATTTTTAATGTAACTTATTTATTTTATTTTATTCTCTTTATATTTTATTTCATTTATTTATTTAGTATGTGTGTGTGCGTATGTCATTAGCGTAGCATAGAACTTTTCTAATAAAATAATAATAATTAAAAATAAACAAATAAATGAAAAATGTTTAAGAAAATAAGTAAAATGAAAAAGCGAGCAAAAAAATAGCAAAATTAAAAAAAGGAAAAGAGAGTTGAGGATTTTTTCTTTTTTTTAAGGGGGGGGGGGATTTGCTCCATTGGACTTGGGAGGGGGGTGGACACCCCTGTCCTGATGTTAATAACTTAAAGCCATATTACATAATACTACCGACTGTTGTGAACTTAGCTATTCGCTGAAAATTTATTCGATTAAAATAACGATTTTCAGCGCCTTGTGTTCCCCTTTCTTTCGATTCGAGATTCCGAAACTTCCATGCCTAAAGCACAACCACAAAGACCGATCAGGGAATGGACCATTTCACAAGCGTTGATCCCAGAGCATCGCTTAAAGACACGCTCCTCAAAAGCGGCAATTGCATATCCAGTGAATTCTTTTTGTGAGGATGCAACCGACCGATCATGTACTTTATCGCCGGTACGGCAGGAGGAGAGGGGGAGGATGTGGAAACCGTTGCCATGACAACCACCACTGCCTGAGTCGGAGAAAGCCAGGAGTATGGATATTATAAATGTGACCCAATCGACCGCCATTTTTTACTCAATGTGCCTATTTGACATCATCGTTTTAATGTGCAACAACACGTTGGAAAAGAGTAAGCTATTATTTTTCACTATTGTTTGCAACGAGAATAATTAATTAATTTTAATTATTTCTTTCCCCCTTCTGTGAAAATAAGGTACTTACTCAAAATATTTTGATTTTTTCATGCAAATTTTGCTCATCGAGAAATAATATCCTCATATAAATAATAGCCAATGATCGAATAACCCGCGAGTTTTAACAATGAAACTCGCACCATGCCAAGATAGTTTGATAATATATTTTGGAAATGTTTAACATGAAAGGAAAGGCTTTATTGCGACAAGGCTGAACTCGATCCGGTAACTTAACTGTTTTATTGGTAAGACAGTCATTTTAGGAGAATAAAGAATCAAAAAAGTGGTTGAAAATTAACGCTATCCACTGGAGTTGAGGAATAATCCACCGGAGTTAGGGTTTAAATTTCAAGTATCAAAATATCACTAAACAGGCCATTGCTTCGTTCAAATGTAGAAGAGCAGAAGCAATTTTCACCCGTCATACCTTGACGGCTTACTTTCTAGTTGCTAAAATAGTAATAATAATTCAGAAGACATTGGGGAGGGCAAGTCGTTAGGAAGATATCAGACTCGATATCGGAGGTGCAATGTCCAAGGGCGCACAATAGGTTCAAAACGACAAAAAAGCGGAAAAAATTCAATAACTTTGAATATTCTCAAAAAATGCTTTGGAAAATTGTTAAAATTGTTGCATGGTAATATTTATCTTCATGCTTGCTGATCGTATTCACTGCGGAACCCCGATTTTACGTCCCTCGAATCTACGTTTTCCCCCACATTTTACGTTTTTTTATCATCAGGTCCCAGTTTTTCCGTACACTAATAATATTAATTTAACCCGGATGGAAAGTTTGTTATTCATTAATTTCCCGCATTTTACGTTTTCCCTTGGCTGTTAAAAAAAAAGAGAAAAAAATGTTTTAAAATTAAGAAAAGTGTTTCCCTCTGTGCATTTTTAAACATAATTCACTCGGTTGAAAGTTAATCCATGAAAACAGAAACGCTTCTGCTCCATCCGTAGCTGACCTTATGGACTTGTCGGCCGCCAATGAAGATGAACAAGAAGAAGAGGAAACACAACTCGTCTCTTCTTTCAATACTGCATTTAAGAGTTTAATAATAGTGTAAGACTATTTTCTTTATCATAAAGACCAGGAAAAATCTTTGCAAAGTGTTCCAATCCTGGAAGATGCTGTATTTACTTTGAATTCAATGACTCATTATTACTGACTATTTTCAACCCAAACTCCCGAATTCGTTACTTAATGTGTTAGAATGATCTAATCTGGTGTGTACATTAATGTTCTTTTTGTAAAATATCGCATTTTTACATTTTATAAGCGTCATCGTAGCAACCTTTATTACTATTTTTGTTTCTTTATCTGATTTTTGCTTTTTATACATTTCCCGTATTTTACGTTTTCCCATATTTAATGTTTTTGGATTTGCATTGACGTTTTCCCATATTTTAAGTAATTTATGTTTGATTCAGGCCTTTGAGAAACGTGAAATCGGGGTTTTCTCTGTAGTTCAAATTCATTTCTATTTTTAGTGAAAAATATAAATTAAATCAGCCGTACGCCACACGCAAGGTTTATTTATTGCAATTGATACCCTCGAACAATATTTTCTGGCAATTTTGACAAACTGAGAACAGCTTTATACTAGTTTTTATGATTTCGAAAAGGAAATCAGAAATTTCAAACGTTTAATGATTTTCTAATTTCATTGTTTTATGAACAGAATGGTTTATTTAACTTTTTATATATAATTCTGTATGAGTTTTAAAAATTTCTTTCTCATATGTATCTTTTTTAAAACCAAACGGGTCCGAAAATTGTTGTTTTCAGGTTACTACAGCATTGCATGTAGAATAATGCTCCGCATTAAGCCATAACAACGTAAATCTGTTTTTAAAAAATCCTCTATATTTATTGATGAATGTTTCAAAAGCCCCCAACTTTCGAAAACTGTAAACAAACGTTTTTAGGCTCTCCTGCAAAGTAGTGAAAGTGTGACCATACGTTAGTCTGAAGCATGTCAAATTTGATGACCAATTCCTATGATAAAAAAGCAATTTACCCCTGTCATACCGTTACGAGTTATTTTTCTAACTTACTATATTGGAATTCGTTAGATAGCGAAGATCAAACATAAACATCTGCCACGACTGCAGTCGCAGGTGGTCGCAGCTAAAATGTTGTTGTTTATTTACAGGAAGGATTAAACTATTGATACATGTAAATTTTAGCTCACCGGAAGCCGCCGATAAAAGTATATTCCACAATACTTTTCATTATATTTTTAAGAAAATGATGTTTTTTTATTTCAGGTAGTTTTCAATTTTGATGAAGTTTTTAATTTTTAACTACAATGTAATATGCATCCTATAAGTGTCAAAAACCAATCAGAAATGACTTTTATTAAATTTTAGTCTTCCTTATTGAACGAATGAATTAAAACTGAAGTATAAGGCGTACGCCCGAAAAAAGTAAAAACATAATTGTTCAACAATCTCGGCCTATTTTTGTAAAAACGATTTTTTTTTTTTTCAAAAAACTCTTATGGAGCAAGTTACTACAACTCAAGGGCTAAGTAATTGCCGGCCATGAAATATTTTTTATCTTAAAACTTAAAAATGGCTATTTTGTTCCGCCCTTGAACCACTGTGGGGCGTAACAATTAACCAAGTAAATTTCGAGCATGTACTCGTTAAATCCATCAGAGCGAAAGTGCTGTGGTCGATCGCTCAGTAATTGACCATGGGTACCGAAACCTAAGAAATTATCCCTCCCCTTTGGCCCCGTGTCCAAACTCATTGGTGACTGTTTTGTACAATTAGTCAAGTATATCCTGGGCAAAAGGAAATAGTTTATTTAGTTAACTTACTCAATCGTTTGTTTAAATGACTTGCGTATTAATTTATTAATTAGTTACTTTATGTTTTTTCATTTATTATTTACTTATTTGTTCATTCATTCAGCTTCTTTTCCTATTCAATCGCTATTTTATTCACTCATTTGGATCTTCTCATATATTAATAAATTAATCTATGTATTCGCTAATTGTTAAATTATGAATCCATTGCTCGTTTTTTTGAGTTTTATTTACTCATTCATTTGATCAAAAATATTTTTAATGTTGGAATAGAAAACGCTTCATTACAGAAATCTTTTATTTTTACACTTTTCCCCATAGAAAAAAATAAACTTTTTCCCGAAAGTATGAATTTACTGCCAGAAATAAAAAGTAAGGTTTCAATGCTACTTTACTGTTAAAAAAAAAAGAAAAAAAAAACACATTATTCTTTCTTCATGCACGATGAGTTTAAAAACAATTTCCAACCTGTTCATTTTGAAAATTGTGAGTTAACTATTTTACTTTGCCGTACATTTCCCTACTTATATAATTACACCTTATATTTATTGCAAAGAATCATTCGCGACTGCCCGCTGGCCATATTTTAACCTAGTGGTTAATAAAGTGTGGAAGTCACCTAATTTTCGGAGTTTCAAATCTTTAACCATGCATTGCCCATTAATAAATTATTTACTGAGCCGTTTTTTGTTAAAGATTCATGGTTTTACCAAACCTATTTTTTTTTGGGGGGGTCATAAAAACTAAAAAATTACGCAGTACACGAAAAAACTACAGAAAGTCACCAAAGTTGAGGAACGTAATGAAAGAAGTCATCGCTTTTAGTCAAGAGGCACATAAAGACAAAGAAACCTAATTCATCATCCAATCCATCACAGTTATGTTACGGCTAAAGCCTGAAATTGGTGAAAATGGGAAGAGTCTGACCAAACCGAGAAATGGTAAAACTATTGGTTAATTGATCGATTAATTTCCGATCTTTTGTTGATTTTGAGATTTAGCTGGCCAATTTGCGGAATGGCTGAAGACGATCGGCTGGATTCAGAAGAAAACATTTACAATCAGATTTAAGGAATATATTTGTACTGTCAAAAATTTTTGCATGAAATGATTGAAATTTTTGACATTGTAAAAATGCGAGACTATTTTTAAGTAGCAAAACGTCGCTTTTACACGTTTTATTATGATTAAAATTCCTTTAAAATGTGCTAAAAAAACATTTTAAAATATTATTTGAGAAAATTCTGGTAATACAGCTAAATTACCACTTCTTTTCACCACGGAAGAAAGACAAATTTTTTCTTAAAGAAAAGTTTTCGTTAATTTTAAATTTTGAAATAAAAATAAATTATAACTTCTGATTTCTAAAATAATTACTTAATGCTTAAATGTTTTTCTCCTCTCAAAGACGTATTTATTTATTTATTGTTTAGCATCATTATTTGAGTTATTTCTTTGTTAGAAGAAATAACTCTTCTTCTAAGTAATAGTAATCTAAGTAATAGTAATAATAATAATAATAATGACAGTAAATATTACTGTTATTACTATTATTATTATTATTATTATTACTATTATTACTATTACTATTATTGTTATTATTATTACCATTATTACTGCTATTATTATTTATTATTACTTTTTTTTTAAATTTTAATTGTTATTATTATCACTATTTACTATTAATATTATTGTTACTGCTGCTGTTATCATAATTATCAGTATTACTGTTTTTTTTTACTATTATTATTATTATTATTCAGCACTGAATTATATTTGCCGAGAATATTCAATTTCATTAATGTTATTATTTCTATTCCTATTATTATTTTTGTAGATAAAAGTATTACCAAAACGAAATAAAATTTAAGTTTAAGAAAAATTTGATTAAAAACCATCGTGTAAGTTTATAGCATATTTAGTGCCTCAAAATTTGTTTTACCAAAATCTCTAATTACATTTATGCGTACCAGTTACGTGCTTCTAGTAACTATACTTAATTAAATTTCTAGCTATAAAAGATTCGAATTTAGCTCCGTGGCGCCCGTGGGCTGCCTTTAAATTTTCCGCCCCTACTTTCCCTTTCCTGAAAAGTCAAATAAATCCTCTGTTCTTTAAATTGGAAGCATTTTATTCAGCAATGCTAATTAATTGTATTATTTATTTAATTTAATCATATGTATTTATTGTGGTGGCAGGGTTGCGTTGTTTCATGTAATTGATCAAGAATCATTTTGAAATAATGAGAAAAGTTTTGTTATGAAAATAGAAACTTACTACTGTCTTTTTCTCAAAAAATCTAGACAACTGCCCGTTTAGAAATTGGAAGTGGAGTACTAACTAATTTCGTGAATAATAGCGAGAGAAAATTTTTTTGCAACCATATTTTAATTATTCTGAAACAAAAAAGGCGCAGATATTAAAACGATGCTTTTTTACTATTGTTTGCTGATCATTAAATACGTGAAAATATTGTCTCGTATATATATATATATATATATATACATTGCGGTTCCTATGATAACCTCATTCTTTTCGTATAAATTCAATAAGACCTCGACATACATACAAAACTGAACCCAATCACCAAAATGGCGGTCATAAATGACTTTGTATTCAGCGTAGTCAAAAGTGCCCATGCGAAACGAGCCGTTGTTCGCATAGGAATAATATTTAGCACATAGCGTCGACAAGGGTTCCAGGCGCCATTCCAATATTAGCGAAGGAACCCCTCCCATTTTCGAACAATAAAAAAGGCTTTTCTCTTTTTGCTGTGTGGGAAAAAAGGGGTGATGTGGAAGAAAAGGGGTCGTGGGGGGGGGGGGGGTGCGGGCGGCGCAACAGACTTGAGTAATCAAATGATTTTTTTGAATTTTAGAAGCCTCACATGATCTCTCTTTTAGCGATGTTCTTTGAGAAATAAAGTTAGAGTCAAAGTTTCGGTGCCTTTTGTTTTAGCTTTCCAATATTTTAAAAAGGAATCGTAGAAACTTAATAACAGCTGTACAAACCTGATTTTGAGAATAGAAAGCAATGGTTTCGGTTTCTGTTAGAAGCTTTTTAAGACAGCCCATCTTTTGGCATTAAAAAAAACTCAAATCAATTCAGATATTCATTATTTTTGAATGTACAATTGATAATACAAATATTGGTTTTACAACAACAGTGATAACGACAAAACCTTTACCCTTACCATTTTTGAACTCGTTTACTTTTACTCTATTCAGTAAACATGTTGCCAATCTCGGTATCTTGTAAAAAAAGAGTTCGTAAATGAAATCATAAAAATTCATCACAGTTGTTTTTTTTTCCTCCATCTTTTTAATACAGTACCAAAGAAATTGGTTACTTTGCTTTGAACTGTCTGAATAGCTCTTTCTTATGTCGTGTTTCTTGAGGACCAAAAATACATAAACCCCCAAATACATACACCCAAAACCACATAAAACGAGCTGATGTGTGCATCACATGACTTCCTTTTACTCCAATTTAATGTCACTTCCCCGTTACTGGCAATTTTAATGTGATTCAATAGTTTACTCTCTAAATATCACCAATAGTGGCCAAATTGAAATCAGATTTAAAAATAAAAAAAATCGCCAAGTTGGCGACAAAATTTGGCGACCAAAAGACTGGAGATATATCGCCAAGTGTCCGACAAATTATATCACCACTTGAGTTTACATCGAAATTAACAACGATTTCCCCCTAAAAAGGGGCAACAGACCCCCTTAGGAACATCCGAATGCAACCAAAAGAGAAGGTGCACAACTAGACCCCACTAGGAGTCCACGTACCAAATTTAAACTTTCTAGGACATACCGTTTTTGAGTTATGCGAGATACATTCACACATACGCACATACATACGTACATACGGATGTCACGAGAAAATTCGTTGTAATTAACTCGGGAATCATCATTATGGATATTTCGGGTGTCTGTACGTTCCTAGGCATATATCCACGTGTGGTCGGGTCGAAAAAAAAAACTCAGCATTCATTCGGGGGTGAGTAAAATGGAAATTAAGGTCGATTTTTGAGTGAAATTTTTTTCGCGAATACAATACTTCCTTTTTTGTAAAAGGAAGTAAAAAAGTGCTGTCATGGCTTGTTCTCAGGGTTTACTATTTATCACTAACTTTGGTCGACTTTGGAATGTTAAAGAAAGTTTACCAAAAAAAAAAGAAAAGCTAAGCTGGAAGTCAACAGAAATTTTATGAAACCCAAAAATATTTCCCGCTTTGATCACAATGGTACAATGTTAAATCATGCTCCCATAGACTTAACATTGTACCAACCAATTATTTCAGATTTCCTTAAATCAGGGCTTGTTAAATGCGTATCCCGACCGTATTTAGCAAGGAAGTCAATACAAAAGTCAAACGGCAAAAACAGTTAGAATAAAAGGAATTACGATTCTATTAAAAAAAAAAAAAACTCAAAATGAAACCAGAACCGTAACGGGGTAATAGAGTATCATACGGTCTGCTGACCTTGTCCTCGCTCTAATATCTTGCGAAAACAGCAACCGGAGACGCTGACCAAGCAAAACGACCTTCATTTTCTTGCATCTTCTCAATTAAGAAAAATCCATCTTCGACAAAGGAGATACTTCGTCACTTCTCCCGAAATCAGCATTCTGGATCTGCTGGGAGAGAAAAAGAATAGGGGAAGGAGGGTTCGTTCATCCATCCCGAAGAAAGGGTTGCGCGGACGGACTGACTTCGACGCTAACGATTTCCGATAGCTGTGGCCTCATTCCGATAGTTGAATGCATGACCCCCCCTCCCCCTTTCCTCCTGTTCCTTCGTCTTATTCTCATTTAAATGTTGGCTTCGGAAGAGGCGGGAGCGGATTCGATTGAGTTGAGAATTTAGCTTTGAAGGATGATAAAATAAAGGCAATTATACCAAATATTTACAAAATCCAAAACTGCGAGGAGTGTTGGTGAAATAGAAAAATTTGGGAGATTATTTTATTTTGAGGAAAACAA
The DNA here is from genome assembly GCF_026930045.1 of Uloborus diversus. Classification (NCBI taxonomy): domain Eukaryota; kingdom Metazoa; phylum Arthropoda; class Arachnida; order Araneae; family Uloboridae; genus Uloborus; species Uloborus diversus. The sequence goes on from NW_026557765.1 coordinate 4,203,008, forward strand.
GCGGTTCAAGCACCTCCAGGGGTGCACACCTAAGCGGTATCATGGCGCAGGCTGCGCCATTGAAATGGGAAGTGTTGTTTTGAGGGGTATTTTTTTCCTTTTTGGTGGTGCCCTTGCTTTTAGGGAGGTCTTTGCGATATTTAGGGGGGGATGCACCCGTGCTCTTAGTGGGGATGGGCACCCCTGAGCACCTCTTTTCAGAATTACGTATTGTGAATACCACGTTGGTGAGATTTACAGTCCTAGAGAAATTTATAATTCATAAATAAATCCCACTTATAACAAGCCCCCCATAGCAAATTATTCATTAAAATCTTTACTAATAATAAAGCTGGAAGTCTCTCTGTCTGTCTAGATATCTGGATCTCTGTGATGCACAAGCACCTAGACCGTTCGGGCCGATTTTCGAGAAATGTCGCACAAAGTTAGTTTGTAGCATAGGGGTGTGCATCTCGAAGCGATTTTTCAAAAATTCGACTTAGTTCTTTTTTTATTCCAATTGTAAGAAAATTTTACCGAGCATATTATCACAACGTGGAAAGAGTAAATTAACAAATTATCATAACGTGGAACCGTAACATGGGCGAGCAAATGAACATAGCCAATTGGCGAGAAATTCATTATCCGTTATTTGTAAATATACATGAGAACCAAATGGCCTTTTCATTTTCTACCACGATCAAAGCCGTGCGGGTGCCACAAGTTCAAAATAAAATAGGGCAATCGATCGACTGTTTGCAGTGGGGAATAAATATCTAGTGACGAAAAACGCATCAATAAGAAAAATTGAAAATCTTTTCTTGCCGAAAAAGCTTCAGAATATGTAATAAAAACAAATAGGAAAATTGAAAGCACATAAAATTTAGATCATTGAACCGTTTCGGTTGTCCACAACAATGAAATGACAGTCAATCAGCATAAGAAATTGCACTTTGTGCTAGAAAATATTATAACTCCTATGCTAATCAACTTAGAAGATCTAAAATTATATCTTGCGCAAAAGAATATCAGTCTTTCGATTGGTGTCAAAACTCTGAAAGTGCAACTATGGTTTTTCACCAAATTTTCAAAACAATGTTCATTGAGTTTTTAAATTATAACTTCGTTAATAACGTCCTGCAAAGATAAGACCAAAATAAATTGCATCCTTGGAAAATTCGGAATTTTTTTTTTTTTTTTTTATATATTTAGCTCTTGATCTAACTCCTCTCCGACCTCAATGATACTGTAAAAGACACATTTAAACTGAATTTATCATTCACATTGATGAAGAATGTCGATCGAATTGAGATTTTATTACCCGGAAAAATGTTCAACTGAGCCTCCTCTTTTGGATTTTTTTTTGTTTTAGAAACGATTGTTCCCATCCAGGTACCATATTGTAGGGCGTGAATGGATACCGAATGTTGGTACTCATATGGTACTATTCGGTATCCCTCTAATGGTATGACTGAAACTAATGAGAAAAGCATTAATTTTGCTACTTAGCATCTTTCTTACGAATATATTTCTTAACTAGTGGTTCCCGCACGGCTTTGCCCGTAATAGAAAAAATTAAAAGGTCTTTTGGTTCGCCTGTATATTTACAAATAATGTGTGGTGAATTTTCTCGCAAATTGGCTTGTACCCATGTTACGGTTCCACGTTATGATAATTTCGTATCTCGCGAATTGGCTTGTGCCCATGTTACGGTTCCACGTTATGATAATTTCGTATCTCGCGAATTGGCTTGTGCCCATGTTACGGTACCACGTTATGATAATTTCGTAAATTACTCGTCCATCTTATGATAATTTTGTTCTTAAAATTGGAATAGAAAAAGAACCACATCGAATTTTCAAAAAATCGCTTCGAGGTGCACACCCCCATGCTACAAACTAACTTTGTGCCAAATTTCATGAAAATCGGCCGAACGGTCTAGGCGCTATGCTCGTCACAGAGATCCAGATATCCTCCGGACAGACTTTCAGCTTTATTATTAGTAAAGAAGAAATGCACTAAAATTTCATTTAAAAACTGCAATGTTTTCAAATAGCATTGAACTAAACCACATCCAGAACAAACCAACATCATCTCAAATAAAGGAAATTATTCGAGATTTATCGAAGAAATCTAATGACAGGACTGAAACTAATGAGAAAAGTATTAGTTTTGCTGGTTTGCATGTTTACTTCTAATCTTCTTTACTAATAATAAAGCTGAAAGTCTCTCTGTCCGGAGGATGTCTGGATGTCTAGATGTCTGTAGGATGTCTGTAGGATATCTGTAGGATGTCTGTGACGCGCATAGCGCCTAAACCGTTCGGCCGATTTTCATGAAATTTGGCACAAAGTTAGTATGTAGCATGGGGGTGTGCGCCTCGAAGCGATTTTTCGAAAATTCGATTTTGTTCTTTTTCTATTCCAATTTTAAGGAAAAAAAATCATAAGATGGACGAATAAATTACGAAATTATCATTACATGGAACCGTAACATGGGCACAAGCCAATTGCCGAGATACGAAATGATCATAACGTGGAACCGTAACGTGGGCACAAGCCAATTGGCGAGAAAATTCACTACACATCATTTGTAAATATACAGGCGAACCAAAAGACCTTTTAATTTGCTATTACGGGCGAAGCCGTGCGGGTACCACTAGTTACTAATAATAAAGCTGAAAGTCTCTCTGTCCGGAGGATGTCTGGATGTCTGGATGTCTGTAGGATGTCTGTGACCCGCAAAGCGCCTAAACCGTTCGGCCGATTTTCATGAAATTTGGCACAAAGTTAGTATGTAGCATGGGGGTGTGCAACTCGAAGCGATTTTTCGAAAATTCGAAGTGGTTCTTTTTCTATTCCAATTTTAAGAAAAAAATATCATAAGATGGACGAGTAAACTACGAAATTATCATAACGTGGAACCGTAACATGGGCACAAGCCAATTGGCGAGATACGAAATTATCATAACGTGGAACCGTAACATGGGTACAAGCCAACTGGCGAGAAAATTCACCATACATTATTTGTAAATATACAGGCGAACCAAAAGACCTTTTGATTTTTCTATTACGGGCAAAGCCGTGCGGGTATCACTAGTCTTACATAATTAAAAACTGAGTGGATGTACCTATCTAACTCCGAGTTACTTCTCCCGAACGCAGGTGAACTGATCATCGAACCAGGTATCGATAGATTCGTAATTTTCCCGTCTATATGTTTGGCTATTTAACATAATCCTCCGATAATAATTAGCAGAGATAGCAATTAAAAACTATTAACTATGAAACTTAGATTTCGACATAAAATCCCCATTTCTCGAAGGCTTTCCTCCATTGAAATTACTATTCAGTGCTTCATCTCAACTTTCCGTAATAATGCTTTTATTAAAATTTGTAGAGTAAAGAAAATCATTGAGACGAAAGATCTGTTGCCATTTTTTTTCTCGAATATGAACAAATTAAATTCTGGCTTTTGTTTTGAAGCTTTTCTTGTAATCAGGGGATTTAAAATGTTTGATTCTTTGTTATTTTTCCGCAATCTGCCGCAAAATTTTACTGATTTTTTTTTCCTTTTTTTGTTTTTGTTCAAGCCCGGTTGTTGAATACGCGTCACTTGACATAATTTACTTTCGAGGTAGACCGTGCAAAGCCGGGCAACGCAGCTAGTATATTTCTTAAAGAAATACAGTAAAAATACGTTTAAATCTTCAATGCCTTCAAATAACATTTACCTAAATCACAACGAAAAACAAACTGACATCATCAAAAATAACGAACATGATTTACGACTTTACCAAGACACATGCCTTAGCTTTTCTCATTAGCCTCCATTCCACTGAACTCCATCTTAAATAAATGCAAATATCTGCCTTTTAGAATCAATTTAGAATCCACTCAAATCGCCATGATCGTTTGAGCGTGACGATCGAATTCCGAGCACACACATCGGTCACCGTGTAATGGAATTTCCCCCCTTCCTCAAATAAAGCTGGCGCATGGTAAGAGGGTTTACTAATTCATATCTTTCTGTCGGTGAGGATGCAAATTAAAAATTTTATGCTTACTCCGCAGTGATCTTTACTTAAACGGACGTCGTACATTTTCTGTCGAAGCTGTGGAGGATATTTATTGAGCACACCTGTTTGACTTGGGGATTTTGATGGGAAAAGTTCTTTCATAGAAGTTTTAACTACAGAGGAAATGATCGTTGTCTGAAAGGGTAAGATGTTAATATATTTTAAGGATAAGCAACTTTATTTAAGATGCTGAAAATTATAATGATTCATAATTTTATTTAAGATGTTGAAAATCATAACGATTAGTGATTTTAGTTAAGATGCTGAAAATCATATGCAATAAAAAGTAGGTGGAGATCAATACATGTACAGTAGGCGTCGCTTAATGTGATCACTTTGGGACAAATATAGTTTGATAACAATAACCGAATAATAACAATAACCGAAAAGAATCCAGGAGAAACAAAATAATGATTTTTTTTTTCCAGTTAAGGAGCATTTACTTTGGCAACCTCAAATTAAAATCACAATGACTCAACTGAACGCAGTTTTATATTACAAATTATTAAATTAACAGAATGGAAATATCTGAATTATAAAATGTTAAAGCTAAATTATGCAATTTTTAATCACATAGTAATAGGAGAAGTAAAATAGGACCGTTTTCCCCTGACATTCGTAAACCAGTTTCAAAGCATTCAGCATTTCTATCTTTTCCAGAATGTTTTTGCTTGGTGTTTAAAATTTAATTTAACTTCTCTTTGTTTTCAATCTCGACTCAATTCTTCAATAGTTTACGAAGTAATGGCAACAATGGAGGTCCTACATCAATGCCTGCAACATGTCCAGCGACTGAATTTTTTTAGGTGCAAAAGAAAGTTTTCATAAGGGGAGTCTGTGGTCACTGGGCGCTTTGTTGTCAATCTCGACACAATTCTTTAATAGTTTACAAAGTACTGGCAAACAATGGAGGTCCTACATCAATGTCTGCAACATGTCCAGGGACTGAATTTTTTTAGGTGCAAAAGAAAGTTTTCTTAGGGGGAGTCTACGGTCACTGGGGGCAAACTTTCTGTAGCTTCATTCCTTGAAAAATTTTGAACTGCTATTGAAAACCACAAAACGCTACACAGAAAGTTAGTCTCGTCAGGGTTTGCCTATGTATTTCTGTTAATTGAGGAACAAAAATGGGGAGGGGGGGGAATTGAAAGTTTATGAAAAATGGTAACAATAAACGAAGACGCCGATTACAATATCCGACTTTTTTTAACGTGTGACGTGTGTTAACATACAAGTGTTCCGGGACTTCGTGATTCTAATATCATTAAGCGAATTATAACATTAACCGTGATCACATTCAATAAAGCTGAATTTTGTTCTATTTTTGAAGATTTTATTCATTAAAGAGGATGATTTAATTCACCACCGATTTAGTTAACCGGAGTTCACTGTACCGACATTTTCTGAATGAAAATGAACTACCAAAAAGTAGAATTACTGCTGATGCGCAGGATTCCAACTTAATGAAGAAAAAAACAACAAACCGTGAAAGAGTTGTAACAGTCAGAAGCAAAGGAGTGTTTGCGACTAAGTTCACAATTTGGACACAACCAACATAAATGGTAGAAGATTCTCTGGTCCGTTTTAAGGCAAAAACTGGCAAGAGGTGGTACTGCTATACAGAATGATTTTGAAACAAAATCAGTGAAAGCGTACCAAGGGTTTGAACACTGCACGCGCTTTACTCAAAACTTAAAATTGTCAAATCCCTTTGCCTCCCACTGCCTCAATTGATGACTAGGAATACAACTAGGTTAATTGATGAAGTAGGAATAGGACAATAATGAAAATTATTTTAAAGAAATGGCTTTTGATTAAGAGTTTCTTCAACGCATCATAAAATATATATTACTCTTTATTAGTAGAAATGAACTAAGCCGTGTATGACTTTTGCTCGATTTGCGCTTTCCGCGGACTTGCATATTTCTAAATCACCCCAAGGTTTACTCACATTTTTATCTACACTACAAAGTTTGTCTTTAAGCATTTTTTTCATGTTGAAATGAAACCACATTCAGCCGTTTTGCAAACAACAAACAGCCAGAGAAGAACAACTAGGTAATGAACGTCATTTGCAAATATTTTCCTGTCGACAGTTACAAACTTCGCAACGACGTCAGTCCAGCGACCAGATCAAACGAAATCACCGTTCCAGCTGAGCAGCCAGACGAGACTCCATTTTTGAAATCATTTTGCTCTTTCTGTTGCTCGCTTTCCTTCCATAGCTTGTACAGCTAATGCATTCGGCCTCAGCCGTACAAGCTATAAATGGAAAACTTGAAACCGTGACCTCTTGGCACAGAACACTTGATCTATTTGGTCGGTCAAAGGTATCATTGTTTTGATGACAAAGTGTTTGTGAGGATGGAAATGATTAAAGAAGAAATAATGAAAAACTTCGGAAAAAATAACATTTTACAACTAATTTGAACTTTTTAAAAATTTTTAGATGAAACTATGGGATTTGTTGCCAACAAAACGTACTTGATGCATATATCAAAACGAAAATAGTCCATTAAGTATGGTTTTTGTCGAAGGCCCAGTGCACACTGTTTTCAATGCGCCAGTCAGGCTTCTTTTTCTGCTTCTGACAGTGAATTTCCAAACTCTTTATCAGGGAAAGTTCGGAGGTTGATTTAACTTGTGTGGCAATAAACATTCCCTTTTTTAATTTTGCTTTCCTTAAGTTTTGGAATTTGTTCTTGTGATGCAAGAAAGCAGCGTATTCTTGGTCCAGAGCATTAACTAACATTTCCGTCGAACCGAGTTCAATGCGCAATGGCGGAAGAAAAGCATATCGCTAATTCACAAGTGGTTCTTGTTATACGTTTTTGGTGTCAGGAATAAAGTTTTATTTATTTATTTATTTATTTATTTATTTATTTTTTTGGAGATCAATGTTTGGAAGTCGTTGAAGCTTTAAGCCTCAAAGTTAATAAAAAAGAAACCCGTAAAGTGCGAATTTTTGGTAAAATCATGTGCGGTAAAAAAATTAATTCAGAATCGCTATTTTCATTCAAAATGTACAAAAAAAAAAAAAAAAAAAAATTACTGTTAAATGATGCTGTATACTCTACAGTGTAATCAACGACAAAGTATCTATTCTAGCTCTCACTTTTTTGGAGTATGTGAGATCCAAAAATCTGTTGACAAGAGTTTTACTGACGACAAATGTTGACAACAGCTTCTTCAGGTTCTCTAGCAATCATACTGATTGCTCGTTAGAAGCTTTAATGCGAGAATTTTCAATTCCCAAAGCAGGGGGAGTAGGATCTATTCTTTTCATGAAGTGTGAAGTCTTGCTTTTTTTAACTTGAAACATTTCAACCAGTTAAAAATGTCAAATATCGTAATAGGTCGCAAATGATTTGAAAAACAACTAACTTTTCTTCCTATCATTTAAATTCAATTTTCTTTTACAGAAGCATCAGGTGACAATTCGTGAACCCTAATTTCTGATCATTTCCAGTGATTGGAAGTATAAAATGATATAACGCGTTTAATGTATATGCTGTTAAAAGAAATTATAGTAAAAATTTATGTCATGGAACATAAAACGGTATAATATATTGCATAAAAATTCGTCAACTATCCTCAAAATTTTATGTCAATATAATTTACAGCTTGTGAAACAAACGAGCACCCATTGGCTTCTGATTATTCAAGGCAGAAAACCATTAGTTGAAAAAAATCATCAGCTTTAATGACCGAATGTACAACAAGATTGTAGGTAATATTTCGATACTAATTTTCTAATGAAAAGAAAGAGAGAGAGAGGGGAGGAGAAAGAATTGCGAGAAATGATTATAAATAAAACTACTATATTTAGATTCTTAGTTTGTTTCATCTATGGAAGTTGATCGTATGTTTCTAATTTATTGCCTTATTTCTGCTTTTAGAAGTGACGATAAAAGAGAAGAAATCTTCCAGAATCCAGAAACTAAGGAAGCATCTCAGCTGTGGATTTGGTCGACTTTGTAAGTAGTGCTTGAATATTTTTTATCCGTAGTTCACAAAGTTGGTAATTCAGCAGTTTACCATACGTATAAAAGAGAAGAGAAAATTTCTTTCCTCTTCAGTTCCGTATACAAATTTTGTAAGTGGAGATGAAAACTGACATCTTTTGCCGATAGATCAATTGTGTGGTGTTTGATCAAGGATGGAGTATCTATTAAAAATACCCCCTTTACAAAATATCAAATTTGCGGCTTTAAAAGAGGGAATATAGAACCAAAGTGGCAATAGTAGCTCCGCAATATTTGAGCATATATATGCATGCATATACATATATAGTGTATATATATTACAATATGTGTGTGTGTGTGTGTGTGCAGAATCTCAAAAAAAAATTGTAAAATCTTAGGAGCCCGGAAAGATGTTTGTATGCCTGCTAAGTTATTTTAATAGATTTTAATCGTTTTAGGAAAAATTTAGCCTGATAAGGTCTAAGGACCAGTTTCTAAGATGTGGTTTACATTCGCCTGGGATTAATCGGACTCTGAGTGTCACAAAACTTTTTCCAAAACTTCTGCCACGCGGTGAGAACAGATGCGTGAAACCAACATTAAACGCGTAACAGTTTTAAAGCAAAAACATAAACGAAATCAAAGTTTATATTACAAACATACGCTAGAATCAGAACATAACAGAGCACTTCCGCATAAATTAACAGGGTATAATGTACCAAATTGCTTGGACAACAGTAGTATTGCCATTTAAATAACCTAAAAGTTTTTCCACGCTGGATAGATACATTCAGACGAACTGACTGACACAAATGAAAGTCTGAATACAAAATGCAAAGGTCAAAAGAGATATTTTGTATTTTCCAGAAACTTCGCCAATCAATAAATCAGACGAAATTGATTCCAAAACGAACAGGCCTTCCTTCACCAAAAGCAAACCAAACACGTAACATAATGTGCGAAAGAAATATGCGTGACGGCATCTCCACTTCCATTTTGAGTAGATTCATGAGTGCCGTTTACCCCTTCTGCGAGGAACATCAACGGAAGAGATTTACACTATCACAGAGGTGAGGGCCATAATCGTCCATCTGTGAAATAATAAACAGACGACAATGATAGCGAGCAGGGAATTGGGAGGGACTCTGGCGAACCTCTCCCGGCTCCGATACACTACGCTGAATGTTCCATTTTACCTTCATATTTCGTTCTGATGACATTATTTTTGGCTATAGAGTCTCATTTTAAGGAGGAGTAGATTCGGTTACGACCGATAAATAAGATTGAGATTTCGCATATATTTTGCCGGGGTTTTTTTAAAGCGCTTGGTGTTAAGAAGTAAGATTTGTGGAACTGGTAACATTTTACCTTTACCGTTCGTATTAATCAGCGTTATTTCTGACTCGGGAGATCAGTTTTTCCTGGGGTATAGACTTAGTAGTAAATAAACTCTTAAGCTTAATTTCATTTGCGGAAATTCATAATATTATTAAAACAGGCCCATTATAGTAAAAGCATTGCTACTGTTAGAATATGTAATCACAAAAAAAATCTTGAACATTTTTTTTTTTATTTCGCTTCAGGTTGTTTGGTTTTTTAAACCAAAAGTGGTGCAGAAAACCAGTAAATAAGCATGTTTAACCAGTGAACAACCATACTTACAAAAGTCAGGATTTTTTTTTCAGCCAAAGTGTCACTAAGGCTTCTTTACATTGTGTACTAACTGCTCTTCCGCACTCATGTTTTGCTCTATATTCTCTACCTGTTGCTTCTCTTTTCTTTTCGTTGCTTTTTGGTTTTCTCTTTTTCTCTATGCTTCTACAAAAGCATTTCCCTTCTCATTGATTATTTTCCTCCTTTTTCTTCCCTGTAGAGCGTACCGTATGCCCCAGCTTTGTGCTACTTGCGTTCCCTTTTCTTTGAATCCCAAATTAAATAAATTTGATTAAGAGTATAATCAGAATTTCATGTCTTCCGGCAGAAAATTGAGAATGACTACCAAATCCGGACGAAAATAGAAAACAATAATCTAAGACATTTTTCTCCAATGGAGAATGCATTTTCTAACTGTCTATTTAACGCCGAGTTTTGGCAAAACAAAATGGGTTTACTTTGACTTCTGAGCTTACGTTATTTGGGCACGTCAAGCAGTACGTTAGCACAGTTATCTTATTCTTTCTACTTTTTGTTGCAAAACTAAAATAAAAAGTAGGTAACTGTTATTATAACATTGCCAACAGAATTCAGCATTGAACAACCTCCAATTTCTTTTGCAATCAAACATACTAAAAAATATACAGTGATGCAAATGTAACTCACATAATTTATTGCTACGAAAATGACAATTTAGCTCAAAATCTATCAATTGTACTACCAGCTCAATACCGCCATTGATAGAAATTTTCAAATTTTGATTTTATACCGGTATTGTAGGGATAACATTTTGAATTTTTGAAATGAAGTTGGTTCCTTTTCTTTACTAATAATACTTTTATTTACTAATAATAACTTACTAATAAAGAAAGTCTCCATGTCTGGATCTCTGTGACGCGCTAGACCGTTCGGCCGATTTTCATGAAATTTGGCAAAAAGTTAGTTTGTAGCGTGGGGGTGGGCACCTCGAAGCAATTTTTCGAAAATTCGACGTGGTTCTTTTTCTATTCCAATTTTAAGAACAAAATTATCATAAGATGGACTAGTAAATTACGAAATTATCATAACGTGGAACCGTAACATGGGCACAAGCCAATTGGCGAGATACGAAATTATCATAACGTGGAACTGTAACATGGGTACAAGCCAATTGGCGAGAAAATTCACCATACATTATTTGTAAATATACAGGCGAACCAAAAGACCTCTTAATTTCTCTTACGGGCAAAGCTGTGTGGGTACTACTAGTTCAAATATAAATTACTGGCTTTTACTGCAATAAAAGGTATGTCTGCATATTTAAGATTTTGTTTTGCTCAAAACCCAAATTACTCCGATTTATCCGGATTGTCTTTTGTCCCAGTTAGTCCACATAAACGAGGCTGTACTGTAGTTCATTTAAAACATGTTATCACTGCAATACCAGCATAAAACCAAAAAATTAAAATTTGCACTTATATGTGCGCAATATTACTTAGTTAACAAGTCACCTCTTAACACTCATGCTAAGGCTGAGGTAGGCCGCAATGTGTGTTCTCTTAATACGCTGCACAATGAAACTAACTCATTCCGCTTACAAGAAAACTCCATCGGAAAGTAATCCTCAGAAATTGGGGAAGAAGAGGAAGGCGGGAAGACAGGCCCGAGAAATATTGGTGCCGCAGAACAAAGGCGAATTCCGTGTCCGAGATTACGCACTGCGCTATTAATCGGGTCCGTTTCCGGACAGTTAAGGACGTCCTCTCCCCTCATTTGTTCTGCCACTGGTCCCGTCTTCGATTTGGATTCATTTCCGGGACGCAGAGAATAGATTTATGCCTGATTTCATAGATGAGTATCCAAGCTCCTTGATAATTTTTCACGCAGATAATCCACTCTGGTATACTTCCGTGGGCAGGTATACGGCAGTATCTGGATAATTGAGTTTTCGAGATATTTGAAGTTACGCGTTTTGGATTCAATACTGACACTGTGTATTGAAGTGTTGGAATTACACATTTTTTTCGCGCCTTTTTTTTTCAGCGGAAACCAATTAAGCAAGCTTGTACAATAAAGCTAATGTGCAATAGATGACAAAAAGGCAAAAAAAATAAAAAAATAAAAATTCAGTTATTGCCCTTTTCAGGCCCACGGCAGTACAGTACCTAGAACGCATATAAACAACCTTTACTTTGCTAGATACCATTTAAAAATTTGGAGCTTGCTGACTGGCTACCATGTAAATAGATTTATTCTTGATTTCATAGATGAGTATCCAAACCTTGACACTTTCTCACGCAGATAATCCACTCTGGTACAGTATCCTGGACGCATATGAACAACCTTTACTTTGCTAGAGACAGTACAAAAGTTTGGAGCCTGCTGATTGGCTACCATGTAAAAACCTCATCAATCTTCTTAATAGCTAGGTTTGCATTGTCTAATTATTGCTTCATTTTGAAACAAGTATTAAAAAGGGGGGGGGGAGCATTCACACGTGAATTCAAAACTTTTAAAGAACGAAATTTGTTCATATGCATTGGATGGGGAACGAAACATGGTCGATGCATTTGCGTTGACTGGGCAATTAGGAGTCCCAAAACTGGACAGAAACTGAAATAATAAGTACAGTCGAGGTAACTTTGAGCAATGTGTGTTAACTTTTTACCACACGGATTTTTAAAAACAAATACAGAAAAAGGTGCTGCTCTTTGTTGTAGCCAGTATTTTTACCATAGAATCCTATTTTACTGGAAAAATTTACAATGAAAAAAAAAACTAGAATGCTGATCTGATTGCGCGGCATAAGAAAAGGTTCTAACACGGATGAACAGCGTTTATAATATACTTGACTTCAAGAGAAACTGGAATGCCTAATGGTGCAATGATGGTAAGTTTATAAAATTACTTTTCTCCTTTTTATTTTATAAAATGAGTTGGCAAAACTGTTCCCTGCTTTTTGTATTGCAAACATTCTTTCTCTTGAGTGTTTTTGGTGGGTACGCCATAACTTCTTAATACTTCATCAAACTTCGAATGTAAGACATAATTTTAAAAACTTTTTTGCTACAAATCGGAGAAAAATAATCAAACAATTTGCATTTGTACATTGTTTTAAGAACATTTTCCGGAGCAAAATTATCATAAGATGGACGAGTGAATTCCAAAATTATCATGGCATGTAAAGGGAGAGTGAATGAACATAATCAATTGGCGATAAATTCGTCATCCATTATTTGAAAATATACAGGTGAACCGAATGACCTTTTATTTTCAACTGTGGGCAAAGCCGTGCGGGTACCACTTGTATTTAAATAAATTCCAACTACTAATGTTTGTTTAATTGGAAAATTTTAAACCCAAAACACAATAAATTCTTATGTAGTTCTATATGAGCCAAAATCTTTTAGAGCGTACATCAGTAGAAGTAAATTTTTTTATTACATAACAAGTGGTATCCGCACGGCTTTGCCCATCATAGAAAATTAAAAAGGTCTTTTGGTTCGCCCGTATATTTACAAATAATGGATAATGAATTTCTCGGCAATTTGCTATGTTCATTTGCTTGCCCATGTTATGGTAATTTGCTCGTCCACGTTATGGTGATTTGCTCGGTAAAATGGTGAATTTTCTCGCCAATTGGCTTGTGCCCATGTTACAGTTCCACGTTATGATAATTTCGTAATTTACTCATCCATCTTATGAGAATTTTGTTCTTAAAATTGGAATAGAAAAATAACCACATCGAATTTTCGAAAAATCGCTTCGAGGTGCGCACCCCCATGCTACAAACTAACTTTGAGCCAAATTTCATCAAAATCGGCAGAACGGTCTAGGTGCTTATGCGCGTCACAGAGATCTTGACACACAGAGAGAGAGAGAGAGATCCGGACAGAAAAACTTTCAGCTTCATTATTAGTAAAGAAGATTGCAAATCTAATGTTTCTTATTAAATAATTTTCATAGATAAATTTTTTTCAAACTTAAAAGAGCATGCAGAAAAGCAGCGAAAAGTTTTATGCGTCGGTGTTTGTTAACTATGAACAACCATAAATGATAAATAAACTGCAAGCTGAAAAACTAGTAACCGGAAATATTAGAAAGCTTTCGAAAAAGGGATAGACAAAAATGATTCTTTGTGAACAAGAAAACTTCCTGAATAAGAATATTATTTAGTCTTTGTCGATTCTGTCTCAGCCAGAGTCCATATATGATTGATTTTCTCAGGGAACGGAGTCGGAGTCTGACTGATTTTAGGACAAAGGAATCAGAGTCGGAGTCCCACTGATTAAGGAATCAGTCAGGAGTCAAAAATTCAAAATTCTAAAACTCGGAGTCATAGCCAGTCATATTCTCTCAAGATCTGCAACTGTACCAGTGATTGCGGGGTCGGAGTCTAACTAATTTTGGGGTAAGGGATTCTCGGAGTCGGGTTAATTTTGGGGTAAAGGAGTTGGAAGTGGAAGATTTAAAATTCCAAGAGAGTTGGAGTTCATCATTTTCCCTCAAGGTCTGCAACTGTACGAGTGCTTGCGGAGTCTGAGTTGGAGTCGAAGACGGACTAATTTTGAGGCAAAAGAGCCGGAGTCGAAAGCTCTAATACTCCCGGAGTCGGACAGATTTGGAGTGAAGGAGTTGGAGTCGGGATTAGAAGATTTAACATTTCTAGAGTCGGTGTCATAGTCGATAGTTTTCTCTCAATGTCTGCAACTCTACCAGTGCTTGTAGAGTCGGACTAATTTTGGGGTAAAGGAATCGGAGTCGAAGGCTCTAAACTTCCCGGAGTGGGAGTCGTTCTGATTTTGGAGTTAAAATACCGGAGTCGAAGTCGTTCTGATTTTGAAGTAAAAAGATCAGAGTCGAAATCGTCCTGATTTTTGGGTAAAGCAGTCGGAGTCTAAGGCTCTAAAATTCCAGAAGTCATAGCTGGAGTCAGTAATTTTCCCTCCGACTTCGCAGCCCTAGATTTTCCTCATTGATATTTTTTTCAACACTCTGTGATCCTATTATCTTCAACAAAAAAAAAAAAAAAAACGCACATATTTGTAGATTACAGCGAAATACCTTCAATGTGAAAATATCTAAATGACGAAAAAAATGTCTTAATTAAAAACGAGAGCACAAACCATAAAAAATAAATAAACCTTCATCCCGTAGGCAAATTATAAGAGGATTTTCTTTGTCTTTCTCTTTTAATGAACGTAATTCATATCAGAAAAAAAACGAAAAATTCTTTTTTTAGTAATTACATTATAAAGGTTTTGTGATTGACATTCGGGTTTTAATTGCATTTTTTATGCTGGAAAAAGTCTTTTGTTTTAAGACTTTTTTCTTCCTTTTCGATTGTTCATTAGGTTTTGAGGAGTTAGTTTGGCCGAGTATTTAGATAATAGAAATAATTAGTTTCGAAATTGACAGATTTTCTTTTGTTTGAGACCATAAATAAGCAGAACGGTTCACGTGAAAATATTTTCCTATTTATCATGAAAGTTTTAATTGATGTATTTTTCTGTGAAAATTACTATATATTTTTTTCATCACGCAAGGAATCGGAAATCCTTTTTTTTTGCAATAGTAAAAAAGTCGTTAATTTGTCATACAAAAAACACTAAAATAGATTTATCTTTCTCTCTTTCTCTCTCTTTTAACGTATAGCGCAACGAATCGGAAATACAGTAAACTCCCGGTTATTGGAGGTCGGTTTATCCGCGGCTCGGATTATCCGCGGGTCTTTTCATTATTTTTTTAACGGTCATTAAATGTTTTTTAAACTTGTGATTGTGTTATTGTTGGTTTTTAGCTTTTACATATGTATATTTTTGGCATTCAATGTTAGTAGATGGAATGTAGAAATGTTTATAGCAAAAATTTAAATGTATGTGTGAGTGTTATTCATATTTTTTAGCCATTGTATACAGCAGTATCGTTTTTTAACTATTATTCGGATTATCCGCGATTTTCGCTTATCCGCGGTTACCAGGCCACCCGATTCCGCGGATTATCGGGAGTTTACTGTAGTTCAATAATAAAAAGTTTGACAATTTGTAGCAAAACGAACCCACTAAGAAAGATTTTTCTTTCTTGTCTCATTTTTAATTTGAATATTTCATTGATTTGTTCTAGCTTCCTTGCACGAAGCAAAGGAAGTATTACACTCAGGAAATTTTTTTTTACTGTAATTACAGTTTAAAATATAGCACCTGTTTTTTTTTTTTTTTTTTTTGCAATTGGATATTCCAAAATCTTTTTTCTCGGTTATTTTGTGGCAAGTCAATAATATCAATGCAAACAAAAGTTATGTCGGAATAGAAGAAGATGTTGGCTACCACTTGCGACGCATCACTTAGTCTTTCGATGCCAATTATTTACGCTAAAAAGACACTGAATCTATTGCCTCTTATGTAGTACTAGCTGCGTCGCCCGGCTTTGCCCGGTCCACCTTGAAAATAAAAATTGTGTCAAGTGACGTATATTCAACAACCAGGCGTAAAATATGAATAAGAAAAACATCATGATTTCCCTTCCAAACAATGACGACAGCTATTAAAATACTTTTAAGAAATCAAATCGAGAAAGATGGATTTAAAATGCGTAGCCATGGAAACAAAATAAAATAAGCTTAAGGAATTAAAATGCGAAAGAAAATGGTTCACAATTTGAATGAAATCGAGATTTCTTAAACTTGATTTAAAAAGGCTTGTAACTTTTTTTCCTTTCGAGATAAAAGCTTATTTTTGCGACCATAGGTCGAGTTAGATCTTTAGTAAAAAAGGTCGCTTTTTCCAATGGCGTCAAAAAGAAAGCTGTGGGACAATTCCTTCACTTTTTATTGATTTATTTAATGAAGAAAGTAGTGCCTAAATTTCAGCTAAGCCTAAAAAAATTCGTGCTAAAAACGTAAAAAACTCTCGCCGCAATTAAGTTAGAGCATTGGAACAAATTGCTTAACGCGGAAAATTCTTCCCTTTCCAACGATATATAATGTTACTATTTGCGAGTAATTTTTCACCCCCATATTCGGGAATTTTTGTAAAAATTGGGCCTAGATTGGAATGAAAAAAGAACTATTCATTGAATTTTTTTCGAACTGGTCTGCAAACCTTCTCAGGACTTAAAGGAACAAACTGTGAAAATTTCAGCGAGATCGGCCTGGTAGTTCTCGAGTTTTGCGAGTTCAAACACACAGACGCTTTTTGGAGACTTCATTTTATACTATGTAGAGATTTGGCGAAATCCCCTATTGAACCAATGTTAACCGTAATCGATAGCTCTGCTATGAATTTCCTGCTTCAGTTCGCAAATAACTGATTAAGTATAAGTAATCTAAAATATTTCTCTGTTCATCTTTAGTTACTTTTGTATTGTCTTTGTTTGGACACGTTCTATGTGGTTTTTATTGTTGCAATTATCTGCCAGTTTAAGCATCAAATTGCTCTAAATTCGAAAGTGCCAGTATTTACAGTAACCATACTTTATAAAAGCTGGGATGAGTCTTAGAATTCGTTAAAAAAAATGAACAATCAATTTTAAAATATTGATTTAAGAAACAGTACTTCTAATATGCGTACATGAGTACACCATTGCCGGATCTAAAGGGGAGTAGGTCGAGGCTCTTGGCTCGGATGGCAACTTGTGGGGGACGGCAAACTTAGCCTGTTTTTCACATGCTTTTATTAGCTTTACTTGTATGTTTGTGAGTAACTCTCCCTTGGACTAAGAGCTAGTGCCTTATTACTGTTAGTACACTCCACCACTTTATGAGCGTTCGTAGCCGAGCGGTCTAAGGCGCGGGTCTTCGCTGACGTCCACCTCCAGGAATCATTGGGCGTGCGTTATAATCCCGTCTGCACCGAAATTAAATTTATAATCTTGCAACTCAATTTTCGCTCACTTGTTGTGATTGGATTCATTTAAAATTTGGAATGCAACCTCAGACCGAAATGCTTACGTTTAGCAGACGACGAATGGGAACTCACACAAGGATGCGAAAAAGAAATAAATAAAATAATAGTTTGAAAAGCTAAAAAAAACACGCTTTTGTAGCAAAATGAACTAAAAAGTAAAAAATAAAATAATAGTTTAAAAAACTAAAAAAACACGCTTTAGTAGCAAAATGAACTAAAAAGTTAAAAATAATCTTTGGATGACAAGTATATAAAGTAATTGACCGAACAGTTAATTTTACTGTAATAAAAAAAAGCGTGGGGGGGGGGGCTTCTTATCAGTTGTATTAAATTTCTTCCACTTGTTATCCATGTAAAAATGTAAATAGGCAGGCCCTCACGCTTTTTTTCTATTACAGTAAAATTAAGTGTTTGGTCAATTACTTTATATACTTGTCATCGAAAGATTATTTTTAACTTTTTAGTTCATTTTGCTACTAAAGAGTGTGTTTTTTAGTTTTTTAAACTATTATTTTTCTTAGCTGAACTTCTGTGTAAAAGCTAGAAGGTAAATGGGTAAGGGTGGCAGTTTCAAGTTGTCTCCTGGGCTCGGAAAAATCGTAGAACTGGCCCTGGGGTGCACGCACCCATTCCTTTTGAGTTATTAAAAAGCATATATTATTTAATAAACACAAACGGAAGTAGTGCGGTCTCAGCACTAGGATTTTAACAGTGAAAGAGCTTTTGCAGTTCTTTGAAGAGTATTTGTTTTAAGAGAGTAATGCTGACAACACAGCAACTGCGAATTTAACTTACATGCAATTATGGTTACAAAATGTGGACTGTCTTAACTGGCTGTAGTGTATTTAATTGATAAAACTACTTTTACCGCGCTCAAAAGTGAAGTGAAATAAAGACGCTGTAACTGTAGTAAACACAACGTTACTGCAGCACAAATAAATAATTGATTGCTGACACGTGTTTCGGGGCTACGAGCAACCCTTTTTTAATGCAAAAAAGTGAGCCTTTGTATGTAGTCATGAAAGGAAGTAAGGAGAGGAACAAAGATTAAATAGTAAAATTGGAGGTTAGCACCCAGACAACATGAAGCCCAGTGTTAAAATGAATGAGATAATTATCAAAGAAAATAAAACACTACGATTAAATTTCTCCAAAAGTTCTATAAGGAATGAATTTGTCATTATAAATGAAACCGCTACCTTTGGTTAGCTGGTAGGGAGAATTTGTTCCAACAATAATAATTACTGCAAGTTACTATTGTTTGCATTTCCATTAACAACTAAAATGGTTTACTAAATTAAACTGAATAACTATTATAAAACACTAAATAAAAACTAAAAATAATAATAAATTGTTCCAACGAAGAACATTGAAAAACATTTCGTAATTTTCCGGCAATTTTTTTTTTTTTAATTGTCTTTTGCTTGGTGCTCTTGAACAAAATTTAAAACGTAAAATTTTTTTTGGCATTGTTATCTGTTAGCATAAAGAAGGACAGAAATTCATTAAGGCCCTAACAGGTCTACCCCATATATTCACAGAGGTACGCATTAGCCTTACCACTACAACGGAAGAGTACAACTTGATCGTAACAAATATTTTTTCGAATCGAATATGCACTTATTCCACCCGTTCACTTGATATATTTTTCTATCTAGCAATCCTAAAATTCCATTAACTCTAACCGAAACCTAGACCATCCATCCGGCATACACCGTCATTACCTCTCATCCCGGAGCAAAAGAGATCTTCTCCAACCACTGATAATGCTCCCGCCTGACCCCGTGGTTATCCCCAGCAGAATCATTTAGAATAAGAGAGGAACTGGAATCCAGAGAACAGGGCTCCAGCCCTCTCATTCCCTTTAATAATAAGAGCTATTCAGCAGCCGGTACGAGGAGTAAGCTCAAGCGATGTAGGAAAAAAAACTGCACCTTGCGTTATTTCGCTGTGACCAAGGCAACTGGAAGCGCATCGATTGACCAATTGCATGGACAATTGGCCACTGACCCCTGCAAGGGTCGCCTGGGAAGATACAAGTCCCTGATTCGTGATCGTGAGTATATCAATAGAACGCAAATCTCGGTTGGATAACTGTATCTCTTATCGATGAGTGAGCAGCATTTGAATTTTCTGGCTTAACTTTAGGTACAAAGTACAGTTACTTTTAAAACTGTAAAATGCTTCGGGAAAAAATACACGAAATACGGCTCGATGCCATTTAAGGGAATCTACCACGAGATTTTTACCGCGAGAATTTTGACGCCCAGTTTTCCCTGTAGATGGAGGCACCTTGGTTCTATTCAACGCAAAACTGCACTAGGAATTTAATTTTGCCAAAAGCACTTCAAGCCAAACGATAACTCGGTGGATCTTTTACATGGCGCATAATGAATTACGCTACATATCTATATGGAAATTCCAAAATCACCCTTTTTTTGTTATGCCTTACCAGGTCACCATAGTGTAAAAATAAAAAATATCTAAATAAATAGCAAATGAAAGAACGAAGTAAAACATGTTTATAGAAAGATGAATTATTTACCTTCGTATCCTCGTTCTCAAAATACGAGATCTAAAAGTCTGCCGAAATTCTTCGGTGAGTATGGAAAATATCTTTCACACGTTTTGCAGATGCATCTCCGACCATATGCAGACGGGGAAATCGTGGGATATCTTCCATTTTCCACCAAGTCTCTGAACTTGATTCCTTTCTTAAAATTTCGGCAGACTTTAACTAGTACTCATATTTTAATAACCAGGGAATGAGGACAGAACATTGTTGCGTTCCAGAATGCCTCAATATGTTCTATCAATTGCTACCTATCTTATTATAAAGTACTAGTGGCACCCGCAAGGCTTTGCCTGTAATAGAAAAATTAAAAGGTCTTTTGGTTCTCCTGTATATTTACAAATAATGTATGGTGAATTTTCTCGCCAATTGGCTTGTACCCACGTTACAGTTCCACGTTATGATAATTTCGTATCTCGCCAATTGGCTTGTGCCCATGTTACGGTTCAACGTTACGATAATTTCGTAATTTACTCGTCCATCTTATGATAGTTTTGTTCTTAAAATTGGAGCAGAAAAAGAACCACATCGAATTTTCGAAAAATCGCTTCGAGGTGCACACCCCCATGCTACAAATCAATTTTGTGCCAAATTTCATGAAAATCGGCCGAACGGTCTAGGCGCTAATGCGCGTCACAGAGATCCTGACATCCAGACATCCTCCGGACATCCAGACAGAGAGACTTTCAGCTTTATTATTAGTAAAGATAAAGATTATTATTTTTGATTATTACATTATTCGTTGGGTCCCCTGGTAATTACTGAGGGAGATCAGAGATATGCTTATGCGAACGAAAAAGCTAATTTTCAGCAGTAAGGTACGGCCCTTCAGCGTGAATAATGCATAAATATATTATGCATGATATATTGCTTGCAAAAAGGCTTCTGCTTTTTCTCCCCCTTCATGCCCACTTATATTCGTTTCTTTAATCCATCCTTCTGCTTATTAATATTAAATCGTTCTAATTTTTATCCCTTGGCTACTATGCATGTCAAATCTTATTGTTTATATAATGATTAAAGTTGGTTCAAAATACTAAGCATAAAAAAAAGCTAAACTAATAAATAAAATTGAAAAAGAAAGTTTAATGAATAAATAAATCGAGCTGAATAAATAAATAAGTAACATCTGAGAAATAAAACGGTATTAATAAATATAACTAAAAAGAGTCTCATAAAATAAAAAGAACAATAAAAACACTACTCTGCACGAATCTCTTTAAAAAAAAAAAAAGGAAAGAGGAAGCCCGATAGACTATCCAGATTAAATTATTAAAAAGTTTGGAGGAGCAAAAACGGATAGCGCACGTAAAATCTTGAAGAAATCAATGCGCGGATGACGTAACTGCTATTTATAGAGGCGCCTTGCCGGCTGGCTAGTCCCTGATTGCCGTTTCCATCCTGGAAACATTAATCTACCTAAAAGACGCCAGGTTGGCGACGACGGAGACGTTTACCTGGACAGAGCTGGAGTCGTGACTCATCGATGCATCATTCCTTCTCCTACGATGCAATTAATTCCCAAAAAATATATGGCAACTGCGGTTACGCTTCGATGGAATCGATCAAGCCACAGACAAATCTACCTGGAGATCAAAATAGAAAACACACATTCATAGATACACACACACATATATATACACACACACAGTGGCGGTTCGTGCCTTGAAGTAGTGAGAAGGCCAGATCATGGGTAAACTCCCCCCCCCCCCGGTTTTTGAAAAAAAAGGTATATATTTTTAAAATATTATTTTAATATTTAAACTTTCTTAAAATACATCTCAGAATTCGCTTTAAATATATATAAAATTAAAAGAGATAAACTAAATTTAAAAAAACTAAAAATAAATAAATTAAAAAGCTAGTTGAAAAAAATTCTTAGTGATTTAACTCGCGGGTGTACCCTTCTGCATATGAATCTGCCGGCGCCCTTGGGTCAAATTCAGAATTTTTATGCAGACAAAGAAAAAAAAATATCGAACTTATTTTTATTTTTTTCAAATTGTCGATAGCTTGTCATATTTTCTTTAAAACTACGTGAGCAGTAATTTAAAACAAGTAATAGTTTCTGTGTAACAACGGGAAGATATTTTTTGAATTAAAAAAATAATCTTGTAACGATATATGCACACACGTACATACAACACAACACACAATAGTGGCGCAACTAGAAAATGATTTTTAAGCGGAAAAGGGGGGAAATGGCATAGTATAGGGAAAAAAAATCTCATAATTTTGATTGATTTGATTTGATTATCAAATCTCTCAATTTTGAAACTTGTTGTTCGAAAAACGCAATTTTAGACGGTCTTTGGTGATATTTGGGGAAAGAACGGTACAGGGGACTGCGCGGAAATTTGTAGAAATTGAAGCCTTAAAACGCGGTTACACGTCATATTTGTTGACCTTAGGATAAGGGATAAAGCTCTCCTCAACCGTTTTTTTTTTCTTCTTTTTTTTCGTTTTTTGAAAAATAAAACAAAATCAATTCCTCCTCCTCCCTAAAATTTTTCAAAATTGCAGTTCCAAAATCGCAATTATAGACAAGCTTAGAAGATTTTTTTCAGGAAGGGGTTCTGGAGCTCTCTTCTGGATTTTTTTCAAAATTGGAGTCCTAAAAACTTAAGCACAGTACTAGATGATATTATGAAGAAGGGTTTAGAGACTGTTCCACTTAACTTTTTCATAAATAATAACATCCACGTATAATCATGTAAAAAAATGAAGTTTGATTTTACATACATTTTAGCAACTAAATTAAAAACGTAAAGAAGTAATAACTTTTAAGGTATATTCAAAACTAATATAAAAAAATATTCTAAAAAATAATCATTTCTTCTCTAACTTGTCATTATAGTACGCTAATTACTTGAAGATAAAGAGGCAAGAAAGGAGCAAACGGTCTAATCTCGTGCAAATGAAGGCTTCTTCCTTTACTGCATGTTGTTTATTTTACATAGTATGAATCACGTAAGAAGAACATTCAAGCCATGTAAAATAAACAACATACAGGCAGGTTAATGGTCTTGGTGAATCCTGCTGTAAATATTGATTTTTAATGCGTTGGTGTTGAGGGGGGAGGGAACACACACACAGATAATCCGCGGCAGCGTATAATCCGCACCTCATTAGTTTTAAGCTTTTTTAACAGATAATTCTCGGATTATACGCAGAAAAATACGGTACAACCCACTTCTTTTTTATTTCAAACGCGTACGCACAAAAAAAAAGGAAAATAAATAAAAAGGTATAAATTATTGTCTGAAAAAAGTTAGGGGGCCCGGCCCCCTCTAACCCCTCCCATGAGCCACCACTAGACACACACACACACATACATATGTGTATATCGGTCATTTGGAAAAAGAGTGCTACAATACCAAGAAATGAAATTTTACAGGAGAAGCGTTTGAAGTTGAACTCTTCGGGCAGTTTGCATTAAGGACAGTAAGTTTCCTGTGCTCTCCAATGGTTAATATTAGAACAAAAAATCTGTTATCATTTTCCAAAGAAGATATTGTCATTTGAAGGCCTTTAAGCGATAAAAAAAGAAATTATAAATTTCGTATTGTGGCACTCTTCTTCCAAACGAACGATAAATAGACAAAGAGAAATAAAGAGAGGGAGAGATAGATAGGTAAAAAAATGTAAAAAGTGAAGGTAAGAATTGTAGCCATCCATAACTCCGCAAGTGCAATTCGTTGATTATTGAAGGGTTTTTTTTTTTTTGTAATTAAACACATTGCCAAAAACCAGGAATGCTTATCTGGTAGTGAAATTATACATAAATAAAAATGACAATGAGAAACCTGTGAATACATGTAAATTTATGTTGTTGGAACTATCAAAGGAAGAAATGTGGCATCGAAGTCTTACGAGACAGGTCCAAAGGGGTAAAAGTTTAAAATATCAAATATGCGTATCATTATTTTGATATACAGGGTGGTTATAAAATCACGTGAGGTGTTCAGAGCAAGTGAAGTATTGGGCGAAACATTGCCAAATTTCATGAGCGTACATAGCAGACCATGGGATTTCGATTTCTACAATAAAAAACAGTACCAAAAGTCATCACCAGGGGGAATTTGGGCGCTGCATAAGTGTATTACTTGCGAATACTGAAGAACTAAAGGCCAAAAAGTGCAGCACACATCAAGTTTTTTGTTACAAATAATTGTTGCTTACAAATGAAATTCAATAAAACCAAAAAGAAAATTCAATTTGTAACAAGAGAAGAATTTTACTAAAAGTCGTCAGGAAGAAATTTCGGCACGGCAGCAAGGATTTCTTTCTGAATAATATTCATGTAAGATGTTGCACCACCCCATGTTGGGCTTTAGGTACTTGAATGTATGGCAGCAACATTTCTTTCATAGCAGCTTTATTAGTCATGCATTTCCTACGGTATGGAGACCGTGGTCGCCCAATCTTTCACCTTGTGATTTTTGACCATGAGGATTTCTTAACAGTGTTGTGTGTGTATCTGCGACATGTTCCGGATATCTCGACTTTCAAAACTAGAAAAATGTTACAGGTAGGGGATATTAATCCCCCCCCCCCAGAGGTGTGGAAAATATTGTGTATTGTATGCAGTACCTGGAAAATCTCGATGTTGGACATATTGAACCTCATTTGTTGGTAAAAATCATATTTTGTCAATAAAATTGATGCATATTTTATCAGTTAGCATTTAATCCTTCAATAGTCACAGTAATACATCTTTTCAATGCCAAAATTTCCCCTCGTGGGGATTTTTTGGGTGCTTTCCCCTCCCCCCCCCCCCCCCCCCCCCCCCCCCCCCAGAAATCGAAATTCCATGGTCTACTGTGTATGCTCATGAAATTTTGAAATATTTCGACCAATACGTCACTTGCTAGAGGGTTCTGAACACCTCACGTTATTTTGTAACCATCCTGTATATTAGAAGAATAGCGAGCAGACCCCTACCCCAGAATGTATGGTTTTAAGCTATATTGCCAATCCCAGTATTTTAATATACATGCATGTAGGCAGTGACGTACCTAGCATGGGTGATACCCGGGGTGGTAATTTGTGGCGTCATCCCCGCCCCCCCCCCCCCACACACACAAGAAGCAAAAACGTAAAAGAAAGAAGCAAAAAAAAAAAAAAAAAAAATTTAAAATACTATGTGAGCATGAAACCCATACGATTTTCAGTCAAAGTATTGACAATATGAACGTTCTCGTAAGTATAGTATTCACTCCATGATGGGATGTCGAAAAAAGGGGATTTTGGAAGGTGACCCCCAAAAAATTGTCAAATTTTTAGTCTTAAAAATAGACTTTAGCGTCATATTTTTCAAAAACTTGCAATTCCACGTAGGGTGTTACCTCCAGACGGTTGCTCCCGTAGTGACGCCACTGATGTTGGGATTCTTTTGCCCCCCTCCCCCCCCCCACGCATACACACACAGGAGAGTGTCTAACTGCACTAGAGGTGTATTTACACTCCTGTTAGTGAAAATTGCAACACAATGAAGGAAGCATCATAGATGAGTGAAATTTAATGCACAGTTGAGGGGTAATGGTACAAATAAATGATTACATTTTCAAACCAAACAAACAACAAAAAGAGATAGAAATTAGTATTTTGTGTGGCCACCACGCGCCGCAATAAGAGCTGCTACGCGACTCGGCATGGAGTGAAACAAAGTTTGAATATCTGCCTGCGAAAGAGTATTCCATATTGTTTGCATGCGCAACCAAAGTTCGTCTGTCGAAGCAACAGGACGAGGATCACGAGCGAGACGCCGCCCAACGAAATCCCACACATGTTCAAACAGTGACATATCCGGGGAATATGCAGGGCAAGGAAGAAGCTGTACCTGCTGCGAATCTAGGTAGGATTTGACAGTTCTGGCGACATGTGGACGAGCATTATCCTGCTGGAATACAGCCCCTGGCAATCCTTGCAGGAAAGGAATTGCTTGGGGCTGTAAAACTTCGTTTATGAATCGGGTACTGTTCAAATTGCCCACAATTCGTAGCAATTGTGATCGTCCATGATATGCTATGGCACCCCAGACCATAATTCCGGGTGTTCGTCCACTGTGGCGTTCGATAATGCACTCCGCAATGTGCCGCTCATCGGCATAGCGCCTGACACAAATTCGGCCATCATGGTGCCCAAAATTGAAGCGGGATTCGTCAGAAAAGAGACCTGCTGCCAATCAGCACGCCAGCTCCTATGCACATTGGCCCATTGTAGCCGCAGGTGGCGATGGTTTTGCGTGAAAGGAATCCTATATAAAGGAATCCTTGCGCGCAGCCCACGCTGCAGCAGACGTCTCCGAATTGATGAAGAACACAATGAAACACCTGTAGCTGTTGACCACTGTGCTGCCAATTGTCTTGAAGAAGCTGTGCGGTCCGTCAGCGCCATACGAACCAGGTGTCTGTCATCGCGAGCTGACGTCACATTTCGGGGTCCACACTTGGATATCCGAACTGTCCCGCCCTCTTCCGTCCACAGCTTCCAAACACGCATGATTGTGCTGCTGTTACGCTGCACACGAGCGGCTACTGCACGACAAGACATCCAGCTTCACGAAGGCCGACGATTCTGCACCGTTCAAACTCCGAACTTTGCTCAAATTTCACTTTCTTTCGTCGAAGAGGCATAGTAAAGATTCAGTTAACGTTTACTCTAGCATATAACTACCGATAATCATACACGCCTCACTACAGCCGTCTATTTATATTCGGCTCGATCCGTCGTTCAGAGGGCGCTGCTCAGCATACGCATGCGCTACCGGTCTGCAATTCTAATCATTTGCATATCATGCCCTACTTTACATTTCCTGCAATTTTCAGCTCTCTCGCGGAAGTCCTTCGTAGTGTTGCAATTTTCACAAACAGGAGTGTATATGAGTCGTGGCAAATACGACAGGCGAGGTTTTTTTTTTTTTTTTTTTTCCTATTTGAACTTCGACATTTTAGAAAACCTTTTTGCTTGTATGTCCTTTTTTTCTTTTTTAAAACAAGCTGGAACTGATCCCAAACTAGCTACAGTGGCTCCCAAAAGTGTTCGTACACCTACGACTTTCAATGAAATAGGCCCCTATGCATTGGTTAGAATTAATATTTCGGAATAGGTATTTAATTATAAGATTTATGATCTATTTTTAACAAAACTACACGACAATTTTTAATAAAACATTAAAACTTAAATTTTTTAAAAATCAAAAACTAAAAAGTGCCGGAAATTTTATCTCTCAAAAGTCTTCGTACACTTTGAAAAAATGTCAAAAAATTAGTAAATAATCTAACTTTTTACAAAATTTTTATTTAGTAGAATATCATGCAGTATCAACAGCAGCTTTTAAACGTCTGGGAATAGATTTCATTGTTTTTTCTTTCTTTTTTTGGTGAATTTTCTGAGTAAGTGTTCAGCCGCACTTCAAGCCTTACTGTTTCTAGTTCGCTTTTCGTTTCAATGGTGTATTTTCATAATCTAGCCACCAGATATCTCCAAATATGTTCCATTAAGTTTAAATCTAGCGATTGAGGAGATATTTCTCAGTTTAAGGACAATTTTGGCGGCACCAAATGCCAACGTGTACTTCTTATTGTTATTTTGATAAAAAACAAAGTTGTTTCCGATTTCCAAATTTCGGGCTAATAGTTTGAAATTGTTTTTTGAAATATTTAAATGAACAGCATGATTCATTATTTCATCAAAAAATTCCAAATTTACAAGTCCTGGTGCTGTTATGCACCCTCACACAAGAACACCTTCACCGTCCTGGTTAACTGATCCAGCTAAGTTCTTAGGATTAAATTCCTCTTTTTTTTTCTATTGACAATTATACAACAATTAAACCCAAAATATTGAATTGTATTTTCATCTGTAAGTAAGAAGTTATTCCAAAACTTTTTAAGCTTATTTATCATTGATTTTACGACGGAAAGCGTAAGATTACTGTTTTTCGCACGAACAAGAAAATTTCTGCGGGAAGAGGTCCCCTCTAATCTAGCTAATCAGAGAACTTGGCGAACAATTTTAGGTGAAAATTAAACGTAAAATGTTTTATTCAATTCTGCAGAAACTTTTTCAGCGCTCAAATGTTTATTTTTCGTAATTTTTTTTAACTGTAAACCTCCGATCACGCTTTGTTAACTTTGTCAGTTGACCTTTTCTTACCTTGTTTTTGATCCGATTCTTGTCTTTAAAGCATTTTGTCAAGCACTTCACTATAGAATGGTATAAATTAACTAATTTAGAGACATTTCAAACCAATTTATGGCTACAGTGAGGGAAAAAATTCAAATTTCGAATCGTGTTTGTTGTTTTCTACGCATACCTGCCATTTTAAAATAATAAGCAGAATATTAGGGAATAAATAAACAAAAAATTAAAGGCAAATGTTTTTACAGTGTCATTACAATGCAAAAATAATAAGAAAACCACATATGATAATTTTAATCATGAATTAATTCGAAAATATTTCAGTGTACGATGACTTTTGTGGCGTATTTTTTCTCTGTTTCATCGTTTTTTGACAAATTTCAAAAATAAAATCTGGAAATATTTTGAAAAAAACTATTGTGTTTTATTCGGAATGGCATAAGATTGGTGTGAAAAAAAAATTTGTTTTCATATTCGAATTCAGTTTTGCGTTATTTTGGTTTCGCTACAAAATTTCAAGGTGTACGAACACTTTTGGGAGCCACTGTATTCGTCCTCATGAAAAACTTTTCCAATGCGTTTTTCTGTAGACCACTTTCTTACCTTCGCCTTTACTATCTGCTTATATACGTGTTCATAAATATATATATATATATATATATATATATAATACATATATAATATATATATATATATATATATATATATATATATATATATATATATATATATATATATATATATATATATATAATATATATATAATATATATATAATATATATATATATATATATATATAATATATATATATAATATATATATATATATATATATATATATATATATATATTTGTGTGTGTGTTGTGCAGAATGTATTTGTACGTATTCAAATTAAAGCTATCCTGATGTATGATTAGACATAGCGAAACTATACTTATTTCCAGTAGGGTTAAAGAAAGAGTGCCTCAACTTTAGTCCCAAATTACCCGAATGTCTTTTTCCTTTGCGTATTTATGTACAGGATTTTGGCAACACATTCACAATATATTCAATGCATTTCTCGAAATGAGATGCTACTTCTGGATGGACGCAGACGTCCAGTATAACACATTTTAATGGTTTGAGAAGTTTCATGTTCACAATTTATTTAGTGTTAAGGATTTTAAGGAAGAAGATTTAAAAGACATCGATCTCGTTGAAATAAGTTCCAAATAATTCAGATGAATCAAAATTGAAGTACATTTTGAAGAGCTGTTCACTCTTAATTCTAAACAGTTCAGGAACGAATATTGACAGGCTTTAAGGAACTGCATTGCAGGGATAAGAAAGAAAAATTTTTGCTTTATGAAAAGAAAAAAAATTGTGTTTAACCCAGGAGCTAATATGGATTACATTGTGCCTGTCAAAATTTATTTTGTTAAGGGTTTTTTTCCTGGTGGAAGGCTGCCATCCTGAAGGACTTCCACGAATAGATGCTCAGCTCATTAAATGGGAAAAAACCAAAAACACTCTTATCGATTTATTCTATGATATTTTAAAAAGGTGTCACGACAACCATCTCACCTCAAACTAACTATCTCACCTCATCGTCCCTCAAAGCAGAAATTTTAGGGCCACAGTTTGGACCCATGTCCTTCTGATTCCGAACCAAGTCATGGTGTGTCACGAATTAAGTCAAAGAAATTGGATTTGAAGACGATGTCAGATACATTATCATTTGCAGAGTGAATTCTCACGATGTTAGGTTTGCGGGACCACATCATTTTTGGTTTGTTCAAGGTTTCAACAACAAGTCAATATTTCGAGTCAACTCTTTAAGTTTTGATTCTGCTTACCTCAAAGAGTAGTAAAAAATGCAGTTCCCTGCAGTCAAAAATGTAGGCTTGAATTTGACTTAGCTCTAATTTCAAAAAATACAATTTTTAGTTACACGTCGAAACCTTATGATCCATTGTGTTTGAAACAGCTATAATCATTTTCTATTTTGAAATATTTCTTGACAGTATTTATATTCTTCTACTTTTCAGATATTCCTCCTACAAATCTAGCTTAAACTTTAAAAATCTAAGAGGTTTGTTCTAAACTTTTCTGCTCAATTCAACTAGTAATAACATTGCCCTAACGTTACTCTGTTTTGTTTTCAGCTATATCCAAAGAAGAAATGATTCCTGAATTCGGCCAGGATAATGAGGTAAGACATTTACATACCAAATCTACTATAGAAAACCCTTATCTATTGAAGTGAAACTTCAATAGCTATATACGAGATTTTAAATAACATAGAACTTTAAAGTGTAATACAAAATATTTGATGGATTTCTCCCGAAATGTTTTACATTAAATTTAATGCAGTGCAAAAGATTCATTTTGATAGAATATAGCGACACATTTTTTAGTTTCTATTTGAACTCTATACACAACTTACGAATTTCTGTCGATGTGTATTTTTTTTTTTTTAATTAAAGGCATTTTGAAAACACTTTGAGTGCTTTAGTACGCAAACGCACAATATAGCACGAGATGTATCAGAGTGTGGAATTTGAGATCGAAACGAAACATTTCCGTTTGAAATTTTTATATAAATTTAAAAACAAAGCTTTTTACTTGGTTTCAAAATACCCTCTCCTCAGAATCAGTTGAACAGTGACTTTTTTCTAAGTGCTGCATTATGTTTGATAAGTATTACAAGAAGAAAACTCCTCTTTAGAACACGACAGGGACTCCTACTCAGTGCACCAGCAAGACAAAGTACCTCCCAAAGAAGACATTTCCGATTTTCTAAATCAAAACATCCCCCCCCCTTCCCGCCCCCTGTTTTGAAAAATGCCATGGCATGTATTCCGCAATATTGAAAATCGAGTGTATTAGAATCCCAGGTGATCTCAAGTTACTTCCATCCACCGGCAATGACATACATGTGTTCGGTTTCTTTCTCCGAAGAAGCAGTGGGGGCCATGACACCATGAAAAATTCTCCTGTTTTCCATTTGGAATCGATTTTAGGGTCATTTGGCGCTAGAGAATGAATGCTGCTGCGTTTGGTCGGCACTTTGCGAAATGGATGGATGGATTCCGTTCCATTTCACTCATACACTTCCCTCGGGAGATCTTTTCCATATCCAGAGATGCATTACAGTGGCCGATTTTGGGCTATCTAAACTTTGACGCGCATCATATGACAGCGCGGCAGGCTGAGTTAGCACGTCGTCCATTTTGGATCACGCACTTCTCACCTTGCAGCTTAGGTATAACCACTGAGGCATACTGCCTAAAAGACTATATCTGCATATTTTTGAGCAATCACGATTGCTTATTGTTCTCACTTGACCGTCTTTGATGTCCGTGCCTTTTTCAGCTTGGACCAGGGGCTTCTGCAGCACCACCGTCCACCGTCCTCTGCAGGCGCGGCTGCTCTGGTCCTGAGCACTGCCCGGAACCCGCTTCTCCGTGTCGGTGGCGTCCATGTCCTACACCACATGCACGATCGCACACCCACAGACGCCTTCACACACATACACACACGCCTACGAGGGTACACACAGGTCTACGCACACACATAACAAAACACACGTAACCGCCTAGGAGGAGTTGCAGGGTACAGGAGCCGTTTCTAGAAACAATAACTCCAATGAGTAGGGTCCTGTCGCAACTCGTGATTGCGAAACACATAACATGAATTCAAAATTTCAGAATTCAAATTAATTTCTTTTTTTTTTCTGTCGTCTATTGTACTTTAACTTTTTTTGCACAGGCTTGCTTACTTGACCTCCGCTGAAAATGAAACACGAAAAGAACGTCAACCTCCAACGTTTCACTACTGTTAGTATGGAATCCAAAATGGGTTTCTACAAATAGCTCAAAAATTCATTTCCGCAGATACTGCCACTTATCTTTTCACGGCAGTATAGTAGTAAAGAAGAAAGAGACTTGGCGGTAATTTTCTGATCCAGCTAGTATTGGGCAAACAAGCGCTCTTTTATCATTTAAGCACATGTTTTACTCTTCTGAGCTTCTTACCATGAATCCTTTAAGATTCCTCATCTGCACCAAGACGGGATGATAAAAAAAAAGATGCGATCTTTTCCTATTACGCAGCATGTCTTATTATAAAAAATGTTTCCCCACATTCGTAAGAAAATTAGACCGGGAGTTTCTCTGCTGAAGATTGGGAAGTTCTCTCTCCTCTTCATGGTATTGGTCAACGGGAACAGCAAAGTACTGTACTGGCAGACGCGACTACATACTTTTACTGAGGAGCGGGCAATTTATTTGTGATTTCTGCTTTCCCTGGAAAAATGTGCTCCAAAGTTTGGAAATTATGAAGTTTTTATTCATTATCCCAATAATATTGAATAACATTTCCCGCAAAGGGAAGCAGTTGCCTTATTGCTTATACCTTGCATCATACATGGATGCTTAAGGGAAACTTTCCAAATGAACAATCAACTAGCTGCAGAATAGTTGGATAACTCCCACGATACTAGTTTTTGTACTGAACTACATGCTGTTCAAGACTCGGTGACAAAAATATTTATGTTCAAAATAAGTTTCAAATTTCTAAACATGTGTTTAAATAAAAACGGAGAAAAGGAATGTTTTTCAAATCTTGAAAAACACAAAATTTTGTTGAACAATCTCAACAAAATAAGAATTTCCCCAAATTATCCGTTACTTATCACAGTCTAGAACAAATTTAAAACATTTCCAATCATGCTTATTTTCCCACATTAGAATGAACATCTGTTAAGCCTGATCAAGTACAATAATCTGACACAAAAAATAAATTAACAATCCCAGTGCCGTAACTCCTCGTGAACATTATTTTCCCCTTACATTCTACACTTTTTTTGGGGGGGGAGGGGAGTTGAAAAGTAGTTTAAAATCATGTGCCTCAGTTTCGCTTCACTCAGTGGGATTAACTTCTATACGCTTGAATCGGCGCGTTAGTTCACCGACTGAAATTTCTTTAACCGATATGTTAAGTGAACGGCTGTTGCCGTTTTTGTTACCAAATAAACAAACGCACTAATTCACTGGGAATGACATAAATCGAACTGAACGAAACAAGGGTAGGACCTCTCGCATTTGGCTCCTCCTGATTACTCAAGAGGATAAGGGTATTAATTAAATTTTAACCAAAAAACCATGAACTTAGTTTTAAAAACTCAATTCTTGTATGAAGAGAGACGAAAATATTTTAGCTATTTCGATGCTATTTAAAGTAAGGGTGACGAGATCATTGCTAGTTCGTGGTTCAACTGGTTCATGGACTGGTCTTTGCGACATGTCATTATGGACCTGGTCTAGGTGCCCTGGACCAGGGGGAAATGAAACAACAATAAGGGTGACGAGTTCCATGTTGCCTCGAATAAGTGCGTCGATTTTGGAATGAACATGTCAAACTAAAACTTATTGCTGGAAATCAAAGTTACTGTATTATAAAAACATGGAATTCAAACTAAAAACCTATTTCATCAGAAGCACTATTTTTTTTTTTTTTTTTCAGTTGGAACTGTATCATTTTTCTAGTCCATAAAACTAACAAATAGTACTTAAAATTCTTTATCGAAGAAAAACTATTACAATATGAACATTTGAAATTAATATTGAACGTACCTAAATTTTAAATTAATGTTGAATGCATTGATTCTAAATTATCTTCTTCCATTCATAAAAATAAGGGCAGCAAAAAATCATATGAGACATATGAGAAAGTTGAAATAACTGAAGAAATATTTGTTAATAAAAAAATTTCTTTTTTGACGCTAAAAATGGCCTGCAACTCATCAGTGGAAAACAGTATTATGAAACGATGACCAGTTACGGAAACATACATTTTTAAAACATTCTCAATTGACAATTTTTGGGTTATATTTCGAGTCAGACAAGGGCTCTTTTTCGTTTATAATCCAGCTTATACCCGTCGGTGACAGGACAGCCTATTGTGGGCCAAGGTTTTCAGAGATTTGCTCTATTCTGCCTTCTGCCACCTGCTGGTCAGATTCTCGAATTTCTGCTACTGACAGGTTAAAAGTTTATTTCTTTACTATTTGAATAGTTTGGATCTTTTATATTTTGTGCGTCATCTTTGTCTGTCATTGAAAATCTATACCGTGGTCAGCATTCCCTGAAAACTTCAATGCTGTTAACCTTAAGAAGATTACTAATGACATTTCATCTGCACATTCTGTAAAGTTCTGTACCGCACTTATTTTTTTAGACATTTTTGGTTCATTAATTTATATTTTGATTTTTTCGTCAAAGATGTTCCTTAAAATTTTGTGCTACTTGGTACACAACAGTACAAGGGGAAATTGCATGTATGTGCTAATAGAAAATCTGAAGAATCAGAGAAAAGATTGACTGTTAAGCAAAAGGCATCCTCATCCTCATATATATAATAGCCAATGATCGAGTAACGCTCCTGACGTCATCAACAATGAAACTCGCGCTACGGCATGATAATTCGATAATATGTTTTGGTAATGTTTAAAATGCAGAGAAAGTCATTATTGTCACAAGCTGAACTGGATCCGGTCACTTAACTGTTTTACCAGTAAGACTGTCTTTTCCGGGGAAAGAAGAAACCAAAAAGTGGTCGACAATGAACGCTATTTACTGGAGTTTATGGTTAATCCTCTGGAGTTAAAATTTATACTATCAAATATCACCAAACGGGCAATTGCTTCGTTCAAATGTAGAAGCAATTTTCACCCGTCATATCTTGACGGGCGATTTTCTAGTTAAGAATATAAAGCACGCTTGACGATCTATTGCAGTCAATGAGAATTTCCAATTTCCTATTTTGTGTTATTTTGTATTATAGCTTAAAATACATCAGAAAAACTATAAGGTGTTATAGGTACATGTTAAAATGTTAACAATTTTTAGATGAATAAAAAGTTTGAATTAATAAAGTCCCGAAATCAAAATCCTGCAACTTTTACTTGAAAGCTGACGATTCCCGCAAGACCAAATCCAATGCCACTACGACACACGTGATCTTCTAATAAAAATAAAAAGAAGACTTTCATGCATACAAGATGTGACTGTAACCCATTCAGAACTATTTCGGATCGTCCCACGAGCGTGATAAATGTCGTGATTCGGTGTGGAACGGAACGTAGACAATGAGAGATCGCTCTCCGCCGTCAGTGTACATGACGTAAAGAACCATTTGGGCAAAGGATGATCAGTGTCTTTCAGAGATGATGGATAACAGAACGACAGAAAGGGGAAATCCGAAGTTGATATTGTTTCTTTGGGAACAAAGAGAACCCATAATATTGAGCTGCTTTTGCTCTAAGTGCCTTTACAAGAACAGTCACACGTTCAGCAACTAGTGCAGTATACTATGAATAATAAATTTTACGCAAAACACATTGATCCACTCGGGATTTTTTCCCTAAAGAGAACAAAGTTTAAATTTGGAAGATTCTTTTTTCTTCTTAAATACAGGGTGCGCCATATCAACCATCCGTATTGAAAGACGTTGCTTTGTGAGTTGCGATGGGGGTAGGGTGGTGAAAGTGATATCGATTGATAACAGTACACGAGTTCACGTGCTACTTTGTAGCAGCAGCAATGGCATGGTGCAGTAAGCATTGTCACGGTATCAGGTTTATATTCTTATTGGTAGTTATTTGAGCCCTACTCAGAAAGCATTTCACATTCAGTTCCAACATGGCAGACATGATCATGTCCGGCTAAAAAAAATCTATTCACATCGTAAAGATCATATACAGGATTTTTATTGATTCGCATCATAAATTTTTTGGACAGCTGCAAGCTTTTGTGCTAAACGCTTTGAAGATTCCTGGATAGATGCTTTCACATGCGAGATTTTGTTCAGCATTATAATGGTCTAAGGTCAACCAGGCGTTTTATTTTTCAGTGCAGTACCTGTGACTCTAAAGTTAAATATTTAAACATGTTTTATTTTTCTTTCTGGTGCATAACCATGCTGGCTATGCTGTAACCAAATGTGAAATATTGCTGAAAAGTAATCACTGAGCCACCATTAAGAACATAAGTCCTCCGTAATACACGACGATGCTTACTACGCCATTGCCACAATCGAAAACTACACATACTTTACTATCCATCAGCACCACTTCCACCACAGTACCCTCACCACAACTCACACAGCAGCTCTCCAAATACGGGAGTTAGATGTGCCTCACCCTGTACTTTCAAGAAAAAACGTTATTTTCAAACCATGAACAATATATTAACTGACTTATATTGTCATTTTATTTGTTCATCATTCAAATGTTTCCAGAGTTTTTTTCTGCTGGAATCATGTTGAAGGGGCGAGCAATTTAACCCCCCCCCCCTCCCTAGTTCGGCTTTCAAACAGTAAAAGACACACATACGTAACTTTTAGTTATGCAGTCATTCAGGATGACTTTGATCTGCAATTTCCTTACTTTTATGAAAATTTTTAAAATTCCCTGATAAAAAAACTATTTTGCCACTTAGACTTAAATTGAACCAAGCCAGAAACGTGGTGCAAATTAGTAAAAGTAGTTCATTGATTGGTAAATTCCTAACAGTAACTTCGGAATTACTGGATAGTATAATTAGCCGTATTCATTGCTGGCAACCATTTTTATAATTGGAAAGTAGAAAGCTGGTATGTATTACAAATTATCCAGCAGAGTGTTGCATTAAGCATTGGCGAACTCTTTCGAAATAAAATATTACCGTTTCGATCTATAATGTTTCTAGGGCAGTGTTTCAAGAACGGCAAGGTCGCGCTCCACTGATCTCGATCAGCCTAATTTTGAGCTTCTTAGTCATTTAATTACATGAACGGTTTGAAACGTGTTATAATTTAAAAGCTTATTCTTGAAAACAAGCATATCATAAAACAAGCTGAAGTTCCAAATAATTGTAGAAGATTTCTAGATACATAAAACACGATGACAATTAGAAACTCTTAACGTCTTAAAAATTTCCCGTTTCTCTTTTACTAAGTTTAATAATAATATTTATCATAGCTAAATAATGCTACATACTGTAAAATCGCACTGAAATGAATTTCACTAGAATTAATTTTTTAAACGTAACAATTTTCTGAACGAATTGAAAAAAACTCCTTACTATAGTATTGTACTGATTTTAGTGCTATTTATTGGCTATATTTTTGAAATAATAAGGATCGAGCGTAGTTTAAAACGCTTTTAGCTTAGTTTAAAAGCAACAAATAATTTTTAATATCATGTTTTTCTGTTATTTTCACAATCATAAAAACAAAACTTCAAGTATCTGTCGAAATATTCAACCAAATGATATAATATCATCTCATAATGCTCTGTTGCTCTGTTCAAAGGATGCACGTCAGATTAGTACCTTCCAATCGCTTATTCCATTTGGGATAAAAAGCATTGGAGGAAATTAGAAAAAATAAAACGTTCAATGCATCTCATAAACAGAGGCATAGTTAAATATTTCCTTATCTTTTTAAACCCAAGAAAGTTTTTACGACACAAAAGATGGAATATCATCTGTACCTCTTGTTTGTTATTATCATTTTAACTATATATCCGAAACAAAATCAAATAATACGTATCTGTCCTTTTTTCCAACTCAGTCTTGCTTTATCGAACTCATTCAGATCTCCTCCGAAAAAAAAAAGCTCAACCATCCCCTGAATCCACCCTCCTGTGGCATCTCTTCATCACCAAGAAGAGGGTTCGAATCCTGTTTGCCTGATCCCGTTGTCGGTGGAATGTGAAAACCCGTGCCAGAACGGCAGCAGGGAATTAATTCCCTCCTCTTCTGCAAGAGGGGGGTGCGACGGTAGGGATCAGTCGTGATGAATGACCCCCTCGTCATCCCTCCTGCCTCCCCACAACTCCTCCGTCCGGGGACACACACACCTAATCCCCGGAACACGTGTTTATAAATATGGAGATGGCCTCCGAGTCTCAAGGAGGTCTTCCGGTTCTGGAAATGTTCGATTTGATATGCTAATGGAAACGTGCACTTAAGGTCGATGAAGTGGTTTCATCTTTAGGGCAAATTTCAGCCTTCCCTCAAGTTGTTTGATTGAAGAGGAAAGGTTGCAATTGAAAAAAAAAAAAAAAGAACCGAAGGGAGAGAGGAACTCGGCACCTGATTTGTAAACTTAAGGAGATCAAACGGCATCTCTTTGTGAATGCTATATAAGCTGTGTGTTTTGGAGAGACCTTTTTAATATAGCAAATCATATTAAGCAGAGTAGGTGAATCTTTTTCTTCATGTTGGCATTATTTTGTTGCACAAGTGATTTGACTTAGAAAATTTTCTGTTGCGAGGAAATTAAAGAACTAAATGAAAAGCGATTAAAAATATTTTGTGCTAAAATATGAGTAACGGGATCAAAGAAGTCAAACCAATCATAAATTGTCAAGAAAATATTTCAAATAGCAATTTCAGGGCAATAGATAACCCCTTCGTCAGTGTGAAGAGAGCTCAGCACACATAAAGTGAACCTCCCTCCCCTTGAAGGATGGTAGTTGGTACTGCCTTACTAGTTACCCGTATACCCAGACTTCACACTCCAGAGTCCACCGTATCTACCACTATGAGTGATTTTACTGGTTAGATGGGGTTCTGAAGACAGCTCTTTTTTATATCCAGGCCAGAAACCGAGCAATCCTTGGTGCAGCACCCCCAGAGTCATTGATTCAGAATGGGAACTTGGTGGACTTTGTGACCACGTCACACTTAACGTGCCCCTGTCCCCATTAATGAGCACGGAGGATCTTTGATTCGGCTGGCATCAAACCCGGGACCCTTTGGTAACGAGTCCAATGCCCTTCTGATCAAACCACTACAACCACCCATATTCCCACAACAAACGAATTAACCCGGATTGATAAGTACCCGGGATGGGAAAAAAAACTTGATATATTGTTTTTAATATTAATTTTCATCTCTCTGATGACAAAAATAGAAAAAGCCGGTGTCACGGTATGGCAAAGGGGCTCCGTAATAAATGCGAGGGACATTATCTGAACTACACTTCTTTGCACTAATGAAGAGGCTTTAATGTAGCCTTAAATATTTATTTATACTTTCTGTATTTTCTGGACAATTTGCTTTATTTATGTTGTTTCTGATTCAACCCACGGTACGGGACTGTTTCTAAAAAATAACAGCAGCACAACTTTGCTGAATGCAGAACATACAAATAATTAAGTATCTGCAAGAAGACGAACCGTCTTTCGTTTTGTGTTGAAATAATATGACTTGCAACAGAATTACTAGATTTGAAGAAAAAAAAAACGAAAGTCACAGCTTTTTTTTTTACTTTCCTTCAAAATGCACTCTTTAATCTTAATTTTTACCAGACTAAGAGAATTTTCAAAAATAAATTATCAAATGTTTTAGCTTTAGATAACAAAGTTTTGATAACAAAATTAACAAGTTACCGTCCAAATGTCAAGAGCAGAATTCCTTACTTGTTTTCCAGTCAAATCAAAACACTTCTTTATATCCTTTTGGGATGGCATTGCGTATTAGTATTCCGGTACATCTTTCAGTAGCATGCACTATTAAGAGAATTTTTAAAGTTTTTCAAACAAAAAATCAGTAACGATAACAGTACAATGTTAGGATGAAAATTTGCGGAGAAAAAATTCTCAATTTCATTCAGGGATTAAAACAGATAATGTTTATTTCTCTGTCCTAAAATTTTCCTCGGAAATAATAACAATTACTTCAGGAAATATGACAGAAACTACAATTTTGAAAGAGAAATTTTTATGTCTCTCAAGAGCGAAATCAACCCTCCTACTTTGTAGTAAACTCAATTTCAAAGTGTCTGTATGCTTGTGTATTTTATGCATAAATTACAGAAATTCGCACTAAAATACAAACAAATTTGAGACACTTTTCGACTCGATAAGTATCCCATAACTCATTTTTTATACAATTCAAAAGCTTTTGAAAAAAGAAGTATACAATTCTACACATGAATACAGAAATATGAAAAGTGGCCATAGTCCTCTTGTTTCAACTTCTATGTAAATGACACACATGAGGAAATCAGAAGAATTTACCAGATGAGTTTAGTTAAGGACTTGACGTTAGCATTTATATGTTGTTATACATTGATTATATAAACACGAAGGTAAATGATATCCCCCTCCAAACAACATTTTACGAACTCTTTTGAAAGGCTCTAATACACATCCATGAAAACAATTATATAAGAGACTATATTTTTAGTTAGCAAAAGATAGCAGATGACGCATTGATTTCTTTTTCAGTTTCTATCCCGCTAAATTAAAGTAAAAAAACAAAAACAATTCATTGTGCATGAATCTGGCAAGTTATTCATGTTCACGTTTAACTTAAAAGAAAGCATTTTATTTTCCACTAGTGGTACCCGCACGGCTTTGCCCGTAGTTGAAAATTAAAAGGTCATTCCATTCGCCTGTATATTTACAAATAATGGATGACGAATTTCTTGCCAATTGGCTGTGTTCATTCGCTCTCACATTCCACGCTATGATAATTTCGTAATTTACTGTTCCATCTTATGATAATTTTGCTCCGGAAAATGTTCTTAAAATTGGAATAGAAAAAGAACCACATCGAATTTTCAAAAAATCGCTTCGAGGTGCACACCCCCATGCTACATGCTAACTTTGTGCCAAATTTCATGAAAATTGGCCGAACGGTCTAGGCGCTATGCGCGTCACAGAGATCCAGACATCCTACAGACAGAGAGACTTTGAGCTTTATTATTAGTAAAGACTATATGCTGTCATTCTAAGAATCAAAACATAGCATTTGGATTCCACTAAATGTACTATCAATAATTATTCAACCGTAAGATTGTAGTAGCCACATATGAAGTTTAAAGAAAATGGCATTCGAATCTCGTTCTAGAGAAATTTATTTCTAAACCGCGTCAATGAAGTCCCTGGCCTTGTGTTACCAATAAAAGCTATTTGATGAGTAACCTAGCAAAACATTTCATGTCGAACTCATAAATATTACAAGAGATTTAAAATAAAAATGGAAAACAGCAGTAATTATCTTGCTTATTCTCTTTTTCTTCTACTGTCTTCAATGCAGAAATCTAGTCCGCATCATGTGTAGGGACTAGTCTATGTTATGGATAAATATTAAGGCAACACAAAAGAGCATATGTGACAATATTTATCAGTTTACTGATGTCTTTTTGGCAAAGGTCTCACCCTTACCTTTTCCTTTCTCGTCTTCTGCATCGAATCTCACTGTTTTATACTTTTATTAATTTTGGTTTGGATATTTAAATCAGATTGCATTTGGACAGTGTGCGAATGAGAAATATATGGACCCACTTAATATTACAGCATCTCTATCAGTCTACCAGAAAAAAGCAGCAATGGACAATACATTATGCATGGTCCTCTGAGAGAATGTAGGAACAAAACATACCCCACAGAGGCGTAACTGCAATTTATATTCCGCTAACAAACCCCTAAAAGATTCATCCCAGTAAGAAGTGCCTGGAATCTTGACTGAGGAAGAATCTTGGAAAGAGCTACCAACGAAGATTATTCGAAGATATGAACGCTGAAACTAGTTTTTCTGTGCATGTTTTGTACGACTTATACTGCATTATGATGTTTTATTTAAATGGCAAAGTTCAGTTATTATAAACCCAGACTTGAATTTATGGCCTGAATTTTGAACTCAAGTTTACCTGCCTTAATCAAATTTATAGCAATAAGTCTATCAAATTGAAATGTGGTCCTCACCCAGAAATTGACATGCGGGCAATTTAATATTTTTGTGCAGTATTTTGGATTAAACTATTTCATAGGCATTAACTAAAGCAATAAATAAATGTTCTATAATGCATATTAAGTACACATGTGTATTAAACAAGTAATATTCAAACCCCGTACTAGATGGTATATTTTAAGATGCATAATATCGTCATCGTTAATGTCGCATAACTATGCGGTATGTAAAAGGTACCTTGGGTTTTCGCTTGACTTTAAATACATTTGGCAAAATTAAATTCCTAGCGCAAATTTTGCATTGAAGAGGGTGCCTCCACCTGGAGGGAAAACTGCGCATAAAAATTCTCACGGCAATTGCTATCCGACAATAAAGGTGCTACATGAAAAACAGACGCCAGCTCTAGGGTATGCACAAGGTGAGAAACCAAAACGGAAACCTTTCATAAACACAACACACACACACATCCTTTTTTTTTTACATTATGTAATGGTTGACTATTTTGCATTCACCTAATATCAAATGGTTTTTATAATTACCCCGCAAAATTGATTATTACAGACCATTGAACACAGCTTATTTTTTCAAGGGTTGATATTTTTATAGTTCGATAATTGTTACGCACTGGGGATGGGAATGATTTCGACATGCTTGCAAGAATATAATTTGTATATGCAAGAATATGCAAAAAAAAAAAATTTCTGATGACCCGTATTACTGTCACTGAAACACACACTCTGAGCGAGGTTTCAAATTGCTTTATATTGCTTTGAAATGGAGGTAAATTAATCTGTAAGATATAATTAAATGTTCTCTGTACTTCTAAACTAACTATGGATTATAAAATAAATCAGGAAACAAACTGAACGTCATTAACTGAAATTGAATCGCGAAATTGAAATCCAAATTGTTCCAATTAATCCAGCTTAGATTTTTTCGTTACAGAACCTGGAGACGATTATTATGAATGGAGTGACCACGAGCCATTCCGACGTTCTTCACCACGTGGAACCTGTCGACAACATTCGGTCTCTTCTGGAACCAAACGGAAACGTGCTGCCACCTTCTGCATCCTTTATCCGACCCCTACCACGAACCAGCTCCAGCCATAGTCACCTAGACAAATACCTCAAAAAGTTCGGAAAGTCTGGTACGTTTCACAATCCTCTTTCTTTGCTTCGTCTTAAACTCATTTGCTTGAGGACTAAATGCACATGAGTCAACTTATTTAAATCAACTTTAAAAAAGGCGGTTATCAGGATGTGTAACCTGGTGGAAAATAGGAATTTTCCAGTCTAATCATAATGCACGCCAGGCACATGTGCCACTACCATTTTCTTCCCTATGAGTTGAATCAACTTTTTAGTCCAATTTAACTAATCGAGACATTACCAACGTTAGCTTTACACACGAATCAACTAGTTGAGTCAACTCCGTTCAGTTTTAGCAGCGTTGTGGAGCACATATTCGAATAAATTCCGCTTATTAGAGGAAAAGTTTATTTAAATCACTTAACTCGAGTGAAGACAACGAAAAACACCAGTTAATTGGTTGACTGGAAATGTTTTCGAAAGCTGATTCAACTAAGTTGTATCATGTGTGGTAGACCTCGAAGAGTTAACTCTCGATAACTAGAAGTCCAAAGGGACCGGCTAAAACGTTCGAATTATTTATTGGTAGTTCAAGTTATGGGAAGTTCCCACAACAGTCTCATGATTTTGAGACCCGATGAAAGCTTCGAAATGAAGGAATATTCGAGTTATATGCTTCGAGTTATCGAGATTTGACTGTATCTTGATTTGTTGTCGTCAGTTTTTGAGAACTTAACTTGACATATAACTAATTTTTATTTAAAAAAATTTACTTCACTTAACTTTGTATAGAAAATGAACTGAAAAATGAAGCATTTCGTTGTAAACATCCTGTAAGTTAGTAACACCTCCCGAAGTTATTTGTTGCTCAAGTGGCCGTTTATTTTTTCCAGTGGGTGGCCTCAGGTCTCCGGTCAAGCGACAGTGGTCGGCTGGAGAATCGAACCTGAGCCGGGAATTATCCCGGACAAGTGACTTGGACATCCGCCCACGACTTCCACCCAGACCCAAATCCGAGTTCTTCAATGTCGGAGGCGAGACGAACAAGTACACAAAGAGTTCGACATATGAGGTGAGTGTTTGTCCTCCATTCCCTTGTTTCGGAAGAACCACTTGTTTAAGAATTACAGTGGTGTGCGTTTAACACGAAAACGCTTAACATGAAAACCGGTTCACACGAAGTGATATAGCGGTCCGGACAGTATCGTGTGCAATTTTATACACGACATCTTTTAACAGGAAAAATAGTTTTGATCCCTCACAGTTTTGTGTTAAACGTGTTTCCCTGAACTCAAATTTGACTTTCAAAAGAAAAGAGTAAATAAAACATTAATTTTTAAAAATAAAAAATAACTTGAAGATATTATTATGAATGTCTGTCACAGGTTTATCTTGTTCGGGATCATGCAGTATTTGTTTTCAATAACTCCACAGTACATAAACTTGGGGGGGGGGGGGCAGAAACGCAGCGATTGGCATTTTAACTCTTATTTATTCTTATACTACCTCCAAATAAGATATTATA
Source organism: Uloborus diversus (assembly GCF_026930045.1). Classification (NCBI taxonomy): domain Eukaryota; kingdom Metazoa; phylum Arthropoda; class Arachnida; order Araneae; family Uloboridae; genus Uloborus; species Uloborus diversus. The sequence goes on from NW_026557765.1 coordinate 4,247,627, forward strand.
CAGCTGCAATAAAATGAAAACTAATCTTAAGAGTGGATACTTCGTTTCGGAGAGTTCACATAAAAAGAAAGTATCATGGGTGTGGATTTTAGTTGGGTTACCTTTACAGTAGCATTGCTAAGGTGTTCCACCACAAACCTGCATTCCTAATAATACCTTTTCCAGTGAACTCCTCAAAAAGAAGTAACTATTCATAAGGTCAGACCTCATGTTACGCGAGCCATACTGTAACTCTCTAATCATAAGATTTTACAAAGAGTACGCAAATTTATATTAGAATATAAACAACAGAAGGCAAGTGGGGAAGAAATAACCCAAGATAACTCCTGTATTTATATAAAAGACTATATTTACTGTCTCGATGAACGTTTATAAAAATGGAACGTTTCTTCAAATATGGTTTCTTTCATATCACGAGAACTCAAACTACACCCCCGATCATAATTTAAGCTTCTTCTCAACTACAGAAGACGATAAAACAGAAGAACGATAATAAATGAACACGAATACCTCACAACCCCCCATAGGCCTAGAGTCGGTAGACGCAAAAGAAAAAACAATCCAAGACAACAGCCAAACACGAAAAAACTCCTTCCCCCACATATGTCGTTTTTCTAATCACACCTTATATCATCGATCTTCACACCCACTCTGTGCATGTGTCCGGGAAACGAAAATTAATGACATCCGGGATCTGTCCGGCACCAACAGGTGAGAGCTCATGTATGGTGAGAATTCCCTTGTTTTAAGAGTAAAAAAATCTATCCAAACTTCGTCATTAAACGGAGATAGATTAATGACTGACAATATCAGGAAAATTATTTTTGCAGCTTTGAAAACCCTTGACCTAAGATTTAAAAAAAAAAAAAAACAGCAATTTCGTAAAAATTTATTGATGTTACTGCATTAAGTTTTGATTAAAAATCCCACCATCATTTTGAAGAAATTAATTGGTCTAAGAAAGAAAATTTCCACGAAACGTTCGGATATTTTTCAGATCGTCTAATCGAGAAAAGACGAGAAAAAATTAAAAAGTGCTAAGATGTGTATTTATATAAAAGTGCTCGAAAAAATTAAAAAAGAGACCTCTTTTTTAATTATTTCGAGCGAAAAATTCTTAAAAAATTAGAAATCAAAATTGATAAATTACTCATGCTTTTAATTTTCTGGACGGCGTTCTTGATATTAAGAAGTTAAAATATTCAGAACAACTTTTAGTTTTTAATAAAGCTATTTTCTCCGCCCCTTTAATTTTTGTAAGTATTTTTTTGATTGAAAATAAAGTGAATTTTATCCTTCTATCAAAGGATGGAAGGATGCTATGAGAGTAGAAAGCTCCAAATTCGTTTTTCTGGGGAGTAATTCTACGAAGAATAAGAAAGAGAAAGATTAGTTTGTTCAATTATGGAAAAACTTACAGTCTTTTCTAAGCGGGTACCACATCCCTTGCCTTGAGAACAAAGGACAAAGTAATCTCTACCTAATTCAGCATATTTATAAATTCCGAACAGAATTACCATGTAACAGTTGTGTGACTTAAAGCTGTTTTTTTTTCGTATGTGGTTTTTGCAAAAAAAAAAAGAAATAAACTTTGATCGTGAACCATTGTTAAAAATGTTAGCGAGCTGCTGAAGTTTTTTTTTTTTTTTTTTCGTTTTCTCCAAAACAGGTAAATAAGTAAATAAATTAATTAATTAAATAATAAATAAAATTTCACCTGATATTAAAGATCTGTCACAAAACATTTAAATGTAAAGATTGTAAATAGCTAATTATTGTAATAACTTCCCATAAGTAAGTATTTGAGGAAAATCATAGACAATTTTGAAAATTAATCCCAAAGTTCAAACAAAAAACGTTCTTTAGGATATTAGTCGTTTGTTTTTATTTATTTATTTATTTTATTTATTTATTTTTTTTTTTTTTTTTTTTTTTTTTTTTTTTTTTTTTTTTTTTTTTTTTTTTTTTTTTTGAATGAGATTTCTTTTAAATCGTGGACGAGCAAATATCTGTGAAAACCGGTGCATTTTTACTGCGACCCGTAGCCGGCCAGCCGGACCAAAGTTGGGGAATCGCTGTCTTAGAGGAAAACTATAATTAAAAAAACTGATGCTTATATTTTGCGAAAACTTTGTAACACTTAATATTCTAGTCAACGTTATGCTGGGAAAAAGAATAGTTAACTATTCTGCGACGGAAGTCAACTTCTATATCTAACAATAGAAAAGTAAAGTAAGAAACAACAACGTCAGAAAGCACAAATTGCAGATTACTGCACACACGTGTTTCGGGACAAAAGATTTTGTCGGATGTCTTTTTATCCATAAACTCATTTTTTTGCATTGAAAAAGGCGTTCCTTATAATGCCAAAACACGTATCTGCAGTAATCTGGAATCTGTGCTTTCTGACGCTGTTATTTCTTACTTTACTTTTCAGCATAAAGGTATTTATTTATCTTAATAAAAAACTGTTTCCAATGTGAAAGGCAGAGCAGAGGAGTCGGAGTCGAACTGATTTTGGGACAAAGGAGTCGGGGGTTTAAATTTTCTAGAGTTCAAGGCGGAGTCTGTCGATTTCCCTCTAAGTCCATAACTCTGCCAGTGCTTGTGGAGTCGGAGTTGTACTGATTATGGGGTAAAGGAGTCGGAGGTGGAGTCGAAGGCTCTAAAATTCCTGGAGTCGGAGTGAAGCTTTCGTCGTGATTGTAAACATATTCATATTTTTCCCAGATATTTTTTTTTTCAGTTAAAAAGCATTGACATCGAAAAAACACCGAACGCAAAACATCGTTGTTCGGAAAAACATCGATGATAAAAGTGTAGATGTTTTAATAAATACATCGATGATTTGAAAGCATTTACATTAATGACGTGCCACAAGTTTTACAGTATGAAAAATATTCTTTACTACGCTTTTGTAGGAAAAATGAAAATATTGCTGCATAAGTTTTAACCAAATTGTATAAATCGTCGTGATTTTAATTGGTGGATAAAAATAGTTTCCTTAGCACCTTTCTCGTCTTTTAGTCAAAATTTTGAGTTTTTGTAACCATCTAAAAGTCGATGATTATATTTATTCCGCGAAACTTTAACCCTTAAATGCGTGATTTTTTTAAGGACACTTTAAAATATGTTCTTTTGCTTGAAACTTCGTTCAAATCATGAGAAAGTACTTTAAAAAATCGTAGTTTAATTTAGGGATGATTTATAGTTAAACAAACTCTTGGCAACATTGAGCTTTAACCGACAAAATAATAATAATAATAATAATTTTGCAACAAACGTCCCAAAGCATTGATAAAAATTGTTAAAATATCTTACTATTTAAGTTGTTGTAAAATTTATTCGTCATAGAATTAAAATAAGTAGGCATTTTTAAGCGCATTCAACTAAAAAAAAAGTCCTCCATTTGCAAATTCCGAAAAAAAGAAATCTATTTTATTTTTCATCAGATTGGTGCATTTACTAGTTTAAGTTGATTTAATAGCATGTCAGCCTTGTTGGAAACTAGGGGCTTGAGAGGGGTGGGGCGGTTCGCAATCGTTGCATTATAAATTTTATAAGTTTTATTGGTGGAGGTGACCCGACAGCCAAACAGATAAGAGGCCCACCGTGGCTCTCGGTGACCCTGCTTCATAGGGGAGCCCCCCCCCCCCCCAAAAAAAAAGTTCAATGGCGCAACACCCCCCACTCCAAAAGAAATTATAAGCCCTCTTTCTCTTTTTTAGCTCTTTTTTTATTTCATTTATTTTTTTTAAATATTTTTCATTTGTTTATTTATTAATATTCAATTATTCTTATTATTGCTTTATTGCAAACGTTCTGTGCTTCGCCAATGACAAACACCACCACACAAGCTAAATAAATAAATGAAATAAAATATAAACAGAATTTTAAAAAATAAAAATATAATCATTTAAATAAAAAATAAATCAATAAATAACTTTAAAAAAATAAATTTGAAAAATCCCCCTCCCCCAACTTTAAATGGCACCCAACTTGCGCCATAATTCCCGACCCCTCTGGGCACTCCTGCTACTTCAGAGAGTATTTTCTTCCTTATTGGCATCTACAAAGTTTTAATTTTGTTCTTACATTATTTACGAAGACTAAATTGAGTATGGGGTAGCGATTGTACCATTTTAAGGTGATACTCGTTCTTTTGAACTTATTGGTGTAATTTTCGGTTGTGAAAGATTGTTAACTTCAAGATAACAACTTCCATTTTTCTGAAACATGCAGATCCCTAACGTTTCATTTTTAGCGTCATTCAAAGTGCTGCGAATTAATACTGCCAAGTGCCAAGGCACAAAAGCTTACTCTTCGGTCATCATGGTCAAGCAGAGAACTGGAGACAGAGCGGCGCGACGCAAAATTGATTCGCTGCAGTGGCAGGGCCACCTGTCTGCGAGACACGCCCGCTTTTATCTTTCTCAGATACCATTCTCTTAACTCATACCCTGCGTACACGCGAACCTATGCGCTAAGTCGAGTATTAATAAATCGACTAAATGGATTATGGACAGACACTGCAAAATTAAAACGCGGACAAAGTTAAAGCTTTCGATCTTTATATCGATAAACATTATTTGACTGATGGACGTGAAAAGTATATTTCTTTTTCTTATTGGGGAAAAAACAGCTTATGAAATAATTTTTTCTCAATGCCTCTAGCTAATTTCACTGTAGTCTATAACTGTCTCTTCCAATCTGGGGAATGAACAACCCTCTGTGACATTTGTGTGTCTTTATATGTATGAGTGATTTGTAAGTGTACAAGTGTGTATTTAAATCGTTGTAGGGTCATTTGTTACGTACACTGCATTTTACAGTCAGGTTTCGAAATCTTCGCATTTCTCTTCGAAAATATAAATAAGATTTTAAAATAGTAGACCACTTAGTTATTTGTATTCGCACAGTGACAAAAATTCAAATGTTTTGAATTGATTGTATTTTCAAATTTGATTGTGAAATGTCCCGTATGTTACATGGAACACTGTGGAATTATCCAGTAGCTTGTTTTGAACATTAAAATTTCTTTTAAACTATTAAATTCTTCATTTTTTTTAAAACTTTGTCAAAACTTTAGCTTTTATCTCTTGCTTAAATCGTGAGGGAAAAGCTAAAAAATCATATGTTTGTTTTAGTACGGTGTCTTAGTAAGAATAGCCCTGGGTATCGATTGAAAAAAAACTACAAATCATGTGTCCAGAAACATTGATAAATATTGTGAAGATACGTTAGTGTGCAAGCAGTAAATTTCAATTCCTCTCACAAGAATGAAACAGTAGTCATTCTAAAGTGCCCAAAACTTTTATAAAAAAGTACCAGCAAAATGTGGAGAGAAAAACTTTTTTTTTTTTCTCCATCAACACTAAAGCTCCTAAGATCCTCAATTTTGTTCTTTTGTATTTTTCGGACTAAATTGGGTACGTTGTCAAATGGAAACATGCGGCATTTATGGGTTGAAATGAGAAAGGAAAGGGTAGGGGACTTTTTCCTAATACTTGGAATCAAACCGGGGACCTTTGGATTACCATTTCAGTACACCACCAACTAGATTATCCCGGATTTGGGAACATGAAGCGATTTCTCCCTTTTGCAATAAGATTAAATTTAGATAAATTTCCCTGCAAGTAGGTCTATAGAATCATCAGGTAGAACAATTGGAATGACAAACGAAACGCCTACTGTTGGATGTTATGTACAGACGGATTTTCCTCTTTAATTCCTCATTTTAAAAATTCTTTTTAAATATTGAAATTAGTGAGTACAAGTTGAGTTGTTTTCTATGAAACAAGTAAGTTGAAGCCAGTGCTGAATTCGGAATATGCTCAAAAGTCTTTCCCACGTTTGAGAATTTCACTTAGAGTGGGTACTATTCCACGTAGAAACATACGTTAATGATATAGCAGACACTCTGCTAAAGGAAGCTCTATGTCTACATCAAATTCGGTGACATACCTGGAACAATTTTCAAAAGAAAAAAACAGAAGGCAAAGAAAAGCGTTTCGCGCCACCAAAGCATTAATGGTATCAGAGCAACGATTCAGGATATGCTCTTAACCTTCCTTGCAACTGACAAGAACACAGTACCAACTGTAGATATTTTTGTGGTCACTTTAGATCTATTACCTTAAATGGTGGCGCTTAAAATGTTTCCCCAACCGTCCTAAATAGCAAAACAGGTAGATGTAACCCACAATGTATCCAAGACTCTCTGGGAATGGACAATAGAGACGTTCTATGTAGTCTACTGCTTGCAGTGGACATTTTTCAGAGTTTATCAAATCATGAACATCTTCCAGCTTAAATAAGGGATTAGAAAGACGAAAGAAAATTAGTGTGTAGTAAAAAATTTTTGGTGTTCTCACAATGCATGTACGTTTCTTCTAAGAAATTTTCTCTGAAATTAAATAGTTGCCCCTTCATTTCTTGATTAAATTTATCTTAGAGTGTGGATAAGAGGATTTTTCGTGTTTATGATCGTCATTCAGACTCCAAACAAAAACCATCGAGACCAATTCATTCTTCATAAAAGTTCTTCAACTTCTTAGATAAAAATACACGTTTTTGAACCAAATAAAAAGAAGGAAAGAACTTTCAATTGCTGCACTCAGAGAGCTTTCATAACTTCCGTCTCACCACGAAAAGATGAAGACACATTCATCTCAAAACCAAGTTCTATAAAGGAAAAATAGAAAGGAGGGGGGGGGAGGAAGAGGAGCAAAATTTACGATCACCCACGGGAGGAAATCTACGCGGCTTAATCCTTTTAAAGAAAATGAAAGTCCATCGCAGATGGATTCGATTTCCTGCCGTCTCGCAGGATCGGTTTTATTGGCTCCTTCATCCTGATTTGCCGCTGACAGCCACGATCCGGGAAGACGAATGCCCTGGCAGGACTGCCGGATACTGGGAGGAACAAAAGATTCCGCCAATTCCCTCCGGCTAGGAATGTATCACGTTTATGTAGACAGGCTGGTCGCAAAGCGAAGGTTTGAAGTTCACATGGGAGGGTATTAACAATGTAAGTTGATTTGAAAAGAATGTGTAAAAATTATATTGTTAAAAACTAAACCACATTAGTTATTAGCTCGAACATCCGGGGATACTTGGATCATAAGCGGCTAGTGCACCAAAAACGTGGGGGTCAAAGCCCAAAAAAATTGTGGGTGGGGGGCATTTAGATGGGCAGCACCTCAGAAACTGACTTTTTCCTCAGAAAATTTGATATATTAAAGGATTCTTACGTCATTATGTATTAAATGCCTCAAAAAATTTGGTACACGGCCTCAAAATAGGGATGGATAGTCCCAGTGGACTGCCTTCCACTTTAAAGTTAAATTTGAGCTTTCATGAAATAATAATCATTATGAGAAAAATGTTAAATAATTATTTCGAAAACAGCTTGCTAACACTTTTTTTTTTCTTTGAGATATGTGGTTAGCTGAAGAATTAATATGAAGCAACTCTGACTGAAACCTGTGCACTTTGCAAACACATCTAGAAGGACTGGATTCGTGCTTTCTTTACAATGAATCTTTATTGGGATACAGTTGTTAGATTAAAAGACTTGTCTTCTATCGAGTCTTGTAAAAAAAGAGCAATTCGAGATGAAATACAGTTATGCTTTTTATAAAGCCGTGTGACACCTTCAACAAGCTAAAGATGAAGCTACTATCTTTAGAAGAATGGAAACAGAATCTGAAGCCCATTGTCTTCTACCTAGTTAGTTCCCTTGGTAACGCATTGTAAGGTTTTCCCGCTTATCCGAGTCCTTAAATGCCACAAAGACCATCCTTTTGTACTCTTCCTTTTGTGTAATCCCAGTGTCCAGTCTCCGCCCTGGACCAAAACAAAGGTCTGGAAATTGATAGAAACCGGACACGAACGCGAGGAATTTCGCAGGGTTTTGTATTTCTCTCGCCTTTGAAGCACAGATCTCAAGGGGATACACAAAAGACAACTATATTGTTGATTATGGTGAAGTTGTCCCCTCATGTGTCGCAAATAGTCAATGACATTAGTTTCCTCCTATTTTTTCATAATAACGCAATTAAGTCTTATTTCGATAAATAAATAAATGACAGAGTATGACGTTCTTCTGGCGTCAACCCATAGAAACTGCGCCAAAAGGAAAGTTTTTGTGATGAAAAAACAAAACTGAATTGGTGTTTGCTTCTTTAACGGAAAATACATTTCCATCGGTCGGACTTCCAGAGTACTATATGAAGCAAAATTTAATTTCTATTTCAAGAATAACAATCGCGGAACTCCAGTCGGATGAGCCTAAGAGCCTAAGACACACACCTTTTGGGTACTTATTCCACATTTTGGGTAACAATAATGAAGTGTTACCTCTTTAGATGATGACGCATTCCCCTATTTATTGTAATCTTAATTGTCGCACATAACTGTGGAATGTCCTAAAAGCACTACTTCACATTTAATCTGTAAAGTAAGACTTGTTTATTTCCTCTTTTATGAGGAAATACTGGCTGTCATCCTTTTAGTAGGATCCCTTCGTTTTTATCTGAGACCATATGGCTCAATGGGTCTTTTCTACGAAACTGCACCGAATCACATAAAAATGTAATCTAAAATATTTTTAAGTTGTTAAAAACAATTTAAATATTTTTGAAGCTTGTTAAGTGAAAGATGATTAATAAAGAAATTTTACTTTCTTTTATAATACGAAAGTCAACTTTTAGCTATAAAAACGTGAACAGTTGAAACTAACAAACAAAACGCAACTTCTTAAACTCGCATCCTATTACCAAAATCTTGTGAATATTGCAAATCTGTTAATTTTAGTCTTTTCACATACCTTTGCTTCAGACAGAAGAAGGCAAAAAATCACGAACTCCTACAAAAATAAGACAAAAATGGAAAATATTGGAAGTCTGCTTTCAAAAGGATAATGCCAAACGTACCCAATCCCATTTCTCTTTCCTCTATAAAAAGAACACTGCATTTAATAGTAAATGCTGGCGTAATATTAAGATTAAAAGAGAAATACTCAAATTTTTGCAACCTAGTACTTGATTTCAATTGCTCAAGTCTTTTAATTTGGCTACAAAACTAAGTTTAAAAAGCAACTTGATTCAGGTTTTTTTCTCCCATAAGAAATATACCCCATCCTTCTACCAAATACTTAAACTCTATATCCCAAAAGCCTTGACTCATGATTTTTCGATTACTCACAAGGGGGCGATACTGTATCCTTAGAGAACCACTAAGATAAAAAAAGAAACAATCGTCTTCTTCTTGGAAAGTTTCTTCTCAGCAATTGCTTTAATTCGAACCATTAACAGCAGCACCCAGATTTATGAGCGATTCGGTAATCGTATTGGGAAAACAGTAATCCTCTTTTTATCTAAACGTACTTAGAGATGGATCCTCTTTTGTTTAGATTAAGAAACGTGTGCAGTAGAACGGAAGTTCCCTTCGAATAGAAAAATACTTGACGGTTTTTTTTTTTTTTTTTTTTTTTTTTTTTTTTGCCTTGTTCTTTTTCGTATAAGAATCAAGACACATCAGACTATGAGAATGATATGAATTGAGTTCTATTACTATAGTAACAAAATTTGTGCGCTATTTAGCGCGAGAATTACGCATCATGTTCAACATGTTTGGAGAATATTTTGTGATGTTTGATTCACAACAAAGATCTCTCCCATTTAGCTACCAATCAGCATAACTATTTATCTGGATATATGTTTTTCTCTTTTCCTTATTAATAATAACCAACTTTTCTTCACATATATAACAGCCAATGATCAAGTAACTCTGACATCATCAACAATGAAACTCGTGCCACGGCATGATAATTTGATAATATTTTGTAATGTTTGACATGCAGGGAAGTTCTTTATTTTGACAAGGCTGAACTGGATCCGGTAACTTTACTGCTTTACTGGTAAGACACATTTTAGGAGAATGAAGAAACGAAAAATTTGGTCAAAAATGAATGCTATCTACTGGAGTTTAGGGTTAATTCACTGGACTTAGGGTTAAAACTTCACCTATCAAAATATCACCAAACTGGCAATTGTTTCGTTCAAATGCAGAAATAGTTTTCACGTGTCATATCTTGACGGGCGCTTTTCTAGTTAAGAATAAATGATCATCTAAGTTGTACTTTTAAAAGTATTTACATTGCAAATGCTTTCTGAAGTGTTCATTTTAAATTCAAGTCATTTAAGATTTTCGAAATTAAGAAAGTTAAGAGTTATTTTTAATATTATCAAACATGACTTCTAATTTTGTGGTGGTCTGAATCAATCAGAATTCAAACTCCTACTCATGTTTTTTTAAAGCAAATAATTCAAAAATAAATAACTGGAGGAATAAAATACTATCTTTTAAACTTACCCATTTTTATGACTTTTCCCTCTTTATAAAAATCTTTGACATTTTCCCATGTGAGTGGGTAGGGAAGAGGGGGGGGCTTCATTATTTTATTTTTATTTTAGTTATTGATATGAAATACAAGATTATTCGAATTGTTTTGCATTTCATTGTGTCACTCACTTCATAAAATATATCTGGCATACAGTCTAACAGAGCATTGTTAAAGTTAAGCAAGATTTTGAAAAAGTTTGTACATGGAAGTAGTATTACTGAAAATAGCGGTACATAACTAAAATTTGTATGACTGTGTAAACAAAAGTTGAAAAGGATATCTTTTAACCTTAAATTTTCTACAATGAATCAAGAATAAAATCTCAAGATTAAGATAGCAAGAAATTAGGAATGAAAAAGCTTTTCTTAATTCAAATTTAAGTCAATCTGAAGAAAATTAGCCAACGACGTGCTTTCTTTCGCATAAAATATTGCATTCAAATCCCGAGGACAAGAAACACCGAATCAAGTCAGGACATGGATACTTCCAAGTCCTCTATCTCAGAAAAAAATTTTCCCAAAGCAATTGCTTCAAAAGTAATGTTGCTGATTATATTAAATTGCTGAGTTTCGGATGTAACCAAAAATTGAAAAGGATGTCCTTAAATTCTTAAGTGCTTTCAAATATATAAAAAATAAAATCTCTGGATTAAGCAAGCATAAAAATTGGAATGAAAATCATTTCCCTAATTCGTTATTTAAGTCCAACCGAAGAAAATTAACCACCGAGGTCTTTTTTTTCTAGAAATATAGTCCATTCAAGACATGAGGACAGTAAACACCAAACAAAGCCAGGACATGGCGGAGAATGTGTCACCCTAAGCAGTTGCTCAAAAGTGATGCTGCTGACGATCATATTTAATTACTAAAACTCGGATGAATGTGCAAACAAAAATTGAAAAGGATACCATTAAGTCCTAAAGTGTTTTACAACGTATCAAGAATAAAACCTCGGTATTAAGCTAGCAAAACATTTCCCTAATTCGTTTGAGTCTATCCGTAGAAAATTAACCAGCGACGGGCTTTTTTTCTAGAAACATATTCCGCGAATTTCCCTTCCAGACATGAGGACAATAAACACCAAACAAAGCCAGGACATGGATACTTCGAATCCTTCCTCGGAGAATGTGTTCCCTAAGCATTTGCTTTAAAATTAATGCTGCTGATGATCATATTTAATTTCTAAAATTCGGATGAATATATAAACAGTTGAAAATGATATCTTTAAATCTCAAGTGTTTTACAATGTATCAAGAATAAAAGCTCGGTATTGAGCTAGCAAAAAATCTGAAATGCAAAACATTTCCCTAATTCGAATTTGAGTCCATCCGAATAAAATTAACCACGAACGTGCTTTCTTTCTAGAAACATATTCCCCATATTTCCGTTCCAGACATGAGGACAGTAACCACCAAACAAAGCCAGGACACGGATACTTCGAATCCTTCCTCGCAGAATGTGTTTCTAACGCAGTTGCTTAAAAGTAATGTTGCTGACAATCGTACTTAATTACTAAAACTCGGATGAATGTGTAAACAAAAATTGAAAAGGATACCTTTGAATCCTAAAGTGTTTTACAACGAATCAAGAATAAAACTTCGTGATTAAGCAAGCAGAAAAGTGTAAATGCAAAACTTAGCCCTAATTCAAATTCGAGTCCATCCAAATAAAATTAAGCACGAATGTGTTTTCTTTCTAGAAACATATTCCGCAAATTTCCATTCCAGACATGAGGACAATAAACATCAAACAAAGCGAGGACATGGATACTTCGAATCCTTCCTCGGAGAATGTGTTCCTAACGCAGTTGTTTAAAAGTAGTGTTGCTGACAATCGTATTTAATTACTAAAACTCGGATGAATGTGTAAACAAAAGATGAAAAGGATAACTTTAAATCCTAAAGTATTTTACAATGTATCAAGAATGAAACCTCGAGATTAAGCTAGGAAAAAATTTGAAATGCAAAACATTTGCCTCGATCGAATTTGAGTCCATCGGAAGAAAATTAACCAACGACGTGCTTTCTTTCTCGAAACATATTCCGCGAATTTCCATTCAAGACACGAGTAGAACGAACACCGAACAAAGCGAGGACATGGATACTCCCGATTCCTTCCCTCTGAGAATGTGTTCCTTAAGCAGTTGTTTAAAATTCCATCAAAACAAACTTGACTGTGGGAAACCCGATAACCGCATTCCACGTAAATGTAAAATCCATAAACTCTTGCTTTTAGGATCAGATGTCCAAGTTACCAAACACCTTGAGTCGTTCCGAAAGAATCTTCGAACTTCTTTCGAAAACTCCAAGGGCTTCTTTAGGTGCAAGTTTCTTTTTCCGCCACCCCTTCGCACATAGCTGCTCTTCTGGAGCTTTTTATTATTTATTTATTGATTATGAAGAGGTTTCGAGTGTTGGCGCCTTTCTTTGATGGTAAGTCACAAAGTGTTGGGGGTTTTGTTTCTCCTTGGCGTAAGAGGAGAAAAATGTAAAAGCCGTCACTACTTGTGTTACATGACTTATACTATTTCGCTTATGCGTCCTGGAGAAGTGCTGTATTTCGTTTAAAGTGTTGGAATACATTTTGGAAAGTGAATCAAGACATAACTCACCCCAACGTATACATACATACAAATTCTTTTATCAATAACCAGCCTCAATCTCAACTCGTTTTTTAAGCTACACTTTCATCGGTGCCAGTGTTGGTAAAATTTGAACATAAAATATGAACCATGGAAATAACTTTTAATGAAAGTTGCATCATAAGCTACAGTTGGGGAAAATCTAACCTGTAAACACAGTAAAAAATTTTGTGTAAACTTTTTCCATAAATTCGGTAGTAGTTGAGCTGCCTGCACTGCTCTGGAGTAACTAAACTGTTATGTCTAGTGCACAGTTACACATCGCTTATGGAAGGTTACACCATAGAAACGCAACTATAGCGTAACGTCTCACTTATTTCTGCGTAAAGTTACACCAGAATATTCTGTATGCTTGCAAAGAATTTAATTTTTTACTCATTTTTAATCGTAAATAGACTTTAACTTCAAGTTAACTATTCAATGGTTTAAATTTTCCAGATATATTTAATGATCAAGTAATGATTTCTTTCTTTACGATTTAAATTGAAAGCATCAAACTTAATTAGTAGGTTACGATGCTTGAAATTTCGTAATAACAGTGTTTTCTTTTCCTTCTATCGTTTTCTTTCTTCTTTTTCTTTGTTTTCAATTTCTTTCTTTCTTTTTACTTTGATCATAAAGGATCTCGATTGTTACGATGAATAATTATCACATATCTGGTAGACGAAAACAGGTATGAAATGAACCTGTAGTAATTTAACTCTCGTAGATTGCCATCTAGGAGCAACGTGCTTTTACTAGGATGATGATTATGCTGATATTCATTTATTATGCTGATAATAGGATACCATATCCATACTTAACTGTCCAACAGGGTCTTGAAGAATTGTCTAGAGATCAGTTTCTCTACATTTTTTTGACCCGCGGACCGGCAAAAGCTAGTGAAAAGAATTCCGGACCAGAGAGTTTTTTTCCTTTCTTGTGAGTCCTTCCTTGAATCAAAAAAGACTTTGTGTTCGTTAAAAACTTGTGGGAAAAAAAAATGCGGTCATCTACGCGTTTTTTTTTTTTTAAATATTTTTTTTATAATAATAATTAATGAATGCAGAAATACATAATCAAACTTTACTTGCATTAAAGAGGTGTCATAAAAAATGTTTAAACGTTAAGATGAGAAATTATTGTAATAATTGTACATTAGTAATAAATATTGTTAAAGAAGCTTAGAGAAAATTGATTACAAAATTAGCGTAAAAATGTCATAAAAGATACTATTATTATTGTTATTACGGTTTTTCTTTTTCCTTCTATTTTTTTCCTTTTCTTCTTCCTTTTGACAAGGAAAACTTTCCCATATGGACAAGCAAAAAATCTCTGAAGACCGGTCAATTTTTTTTTCGTGAACTGGTGCCGGTCCGCCGGACCACCGGTTGTTCATTTCTCATATAGACCTTCAATTGATCCTTATTGGCGTAGCTAAGCGTAGAAGGCAAAAAGCCATAAGAAACCTAGCAACAAGAGCTGTCATTTGAGAAATTTTGTAATCGAGTTGGGAAAACACGACATCCCCTTCCCTATGTAATGAAAGCTGAAGGCACAATCTAAAAGCATTTTCTTAAAATCATTTCAATTCCTCTTTCTCGCCACACAGCTAAACATCACAAGGTATAGAAATCAATTCTGGAGCTTTTTTAAAAAGATCTATATTTATGATCCTTTCAATTCAAATACCAGATCTGTCGAAGTCACAAGTTTAAAAACCCCTCTTCTTCACGGACAGAAGACCTACCGCTTCTCCAGGGTGTGAAGCAGGGTGTGAAGCGGCGCGGTCAACCGGGCAGCTCCGAGTTTAAGTGACAGGTTGATACGTGACATATTGGGATCTATGAGACTAACCACAAAAACCACGGCAAAACAATTCAAGAAAGACGCTTGAAAAAAGACTTCTTGACAGAAAACACGGAATGGCCATCAACGAATGGCCACATTGCCGCGCACCCCCCGCAGCAATAAAAACGGAGTGCGAATTTGGGGACTTGATAAACGACTTTTCCTCGGTCCATCCCCTCTCTGTGGACGTTTATTTTGAGGTTTACTTCGGATGTATATTTCAAAAGGATTTTTTTATGGTTTACTTATTCTGTTTCTGAAATAAAGGGGGAAATTATTGTTTTTTTTTTTCTTTTAATTATTCAAGTTAGTTTTCAACAATTTACATATTTCTCCCCCCCCCCCACACACAATAAATACTGATGAAGTAAATAAATTTATTCAAGAGAGTTTTTTAGTATTTTAACTCTTCAGCTCCACTGCCATGTACGTAATCTTTTATTATTATTATTATTATTGTTATTATTATTAATAAAAAGTCGTGCTGACTGAGTGGATTAAATTCAATAGTAGGATTCTAATAGACAATATATATTATGATTCATTTCCTACTAACTGCGAGTGACAACGGATTTTTTACAGTAAACATTTACTGACATTGAGCTACTGATCAGTTTTTTT
The DNA here is from genome assembly GCF_026930045.1 of Uloborus diversus. Lineage (NCBI taxonomy): Eukaryota > Metazoa > Arthropoda > Arachnida > Araneae > Uloboridae > Uloborus > Uloborus diversus. The sequence continues at coordinate 4,263,126 of NW_026557765.1, forward strand.
TAACTTGCAAGCTTGGCGGAAAAAGGAAATCTGACGCCCAGATAGCATACGCAAAGTTTAAACGTTTTATAAACGTTTAAAAAAGGTTTTGAAAACGTTAGCAACCATTTTATAACGTTTATGAAAATAAGTGTGCTACCTAAGCTTAAGAACCTTTTATGAATAAGAAGAAGCGTTTTATGAATAAGATTCAACCGCCCTTAAGAATTTCAAATGTTTTAATCTCTTCCCCATTTTTCCTGCACACTGTACAGGAGCTCTTTTCGGTACACTTGTGATTTGCTCTAACGGGGTGCGAGTAATCACTTTTTTTTTCTCATTTTTATTGATTTTCCAGTATCTTTTCTCTCAATAGCAAAATATAAAAAAAGATAATTATAGTGCCGTTTTAAGCACAAAAGTCGTTCTGCATTTTCGTGAAAATTGAATTACGGTCACCAAGTGATTCTTTGTCACATATTTTACCTAAATACAATGTTTTATAGTCATTTGTGAATAGGAAATAGTTTTAAAAAAATTCTGAAAAAGTAGCATACATATGTATCAAACGCATAGAGGCTCACAACTTTTAACGGCAATTTCTCATTTTGAACTCAAATGCAGATACGACTTTTGCGCTTAGCACGGCAGTATAGATATCCCCTAAATGTCAACTACCTTCTATTTAATAGTACTTTAGTAGGTTCGAAAAGTCTAATTTCCCTATTTACGACTTTAAAAGTTTTAACTGCAATAAGAAGCGTTTATTCCTGAATCGATAAAAAAAAAAAGAAGGAAAAGGAATATGTTAAGGGATAGCAATATAAGCAGAATTGCATTTAAATAAAACAGACGCAGCTATACACAGTAAATAACCAGAAATAATACACGTAAATGAGCAAGTTTTCCTGAATTATGCAAAAATAAACACATCGTTAGGTGCTAGGTACTTAAGCATTTCGCGAGCAGTAAATTGTTGTATCTTGGAGAACAGGAAAGATTTTTTTTTTACTTCCTAGTATTGGAATTTATTACAGTCCAAAACATGTATGATATTTCCGATGCTCTCTGTACATATGGATTTCAATTAGTAAGCCTTTTGGTTAGCAGAACTAGACGTTTTGATAATTTAAATGTAGACGAACTAAATGAAATCATTATGAAAAGAATATTTATTTTTTGCACTATCTCGTTGAATTAAAGCTACACAATAAACAAAAGAGATGTATTTAAAATTCAGAAAGTTTCAATAAATTTCTGCAAGAAAAATACTTAAATAAAGAAACATAATTGAGGTAACGATGCATACCGCATATGAGGCAGTGAGAAGCAAAGAGATGTAAGTGGATATTTTCAAGTTTTGAGTAAAACAACTATAAAGATAACGTTCTATAGGTAGACTTTCTTTTTTTTTTTTTTGAAATCATGCTGTACAGCAGCACCTACCAGGGCTACTAGTACTATATCTTGCCCCAACCCAGAGAAGGGGTCCACCTCCCATTTGTACTGGTTATCTCCAAATTTGTAATTTTACCACTTACATCCCTTTGCTTCTCACTGCACTGCCTCATATAACTCTTACACGGTCTAATTGGATAAATGGCATGTATTGAAAATTGGGAGTGGATGAATTTAAGATTGGAAAAGCTTTTGTTAAAATCTTCTGTAGGGCCGGCTCCAGTAGTTTTGCCACCCTAGGCGATGTAGACAAGTGCCGTCCTCTCGTTTTAATAACGTATATATTTTTTTAATCATGGAGCACACGCTTACGTGTTGTTGCAATTTGAACTGCAAAGGAAAAAAACTAAAGAACAAATTTATTTTTTCTTCTTTTGCCTCCTTATATTTTGCCATCATGAAATTTTCCGCCCCTGAAATCTGCCGCCTTAGACGGTGGCACAGGTCGCCTATACCAGGAGTCGGACCTGCCCTTAGGGGAAAATATTGCAAAGCGCACACCACATTTTTCAAGATATTAAGCAGAAGACATTGCTCCTCCTTAATATCCTACAATCCACTAAGTCATAGGAGGAGGGGTCCCCCGTGGAAGACGATACAATGACGATTATCGTTTCACATGGAGACACAATTTGCCGACCCTACCTTTACATACCTCCCTTTCTACAGGGGAGGCAACACGACCACAGCATCACAACAAACAGCGGGAACCAACAGCAGGCGGTTGTAATGGAGATTTTATGAAATACGATCGGCCATTAGGATCGTTTTATCGCCCCCCAATTAAATCACGGCTGCCGAAATCCGAGCGACGTTTTTACGAGCCTCGTAAATGTCCGCGGGGGCGATAAACAGGGATCCGAAAATCCCCGAGCTTTGCCGAAGATCTATTTCTACAACGGTTTCGGAATGTTTCGGGAATTTCGCAGCTGTCAGAGGGTTTTTCTCACCTGAATTTCCAGTAATGGATGCACAAGGTTTATTGCTCTAGTAGGGAGGTTTTTCCGAATTGAGCAACTACACGCTTTTACCTCTTCCTTTCTTGCTGAATGCTAAATCATCAACATCAATTTGCAATCCAAATAAGTAAACGAAAACATCAGCAACTGATATAGTTAGTTATCTTGTGAAAATGAGCCATTAAAGGAAAATGCAAGCAAATATTTGTCATTCATTTTGTGGAGTAAAATATCATTACATGAACCAAGAAAATTGCCTGCCATTTGGGCCATGCTTTATTTGTTTAGCTTCTGAAATAAAGTGAAATTCAATTTGCCCTGGTTTAGCCATGCATTTAGCTTATAGAGGGATATTCTAAAATTAGCGGCGCAGTATTAAGAATCTTTCATTCAGTGCCATGCTCTAACAATTTTCAACAACAAAATAAAGCGCAACCATGTGCTACGGTTCCACTAACCATTAAAATACGATAGCTTTTGAACAATTCTACTAGTAACCACATAATTTTTTTTTATACAATCTCAAGTATCATCCAAGATACCTCTGAATTTGCAAAAAATTCAATTGTAGAATTATGAGTGGCAAAATTTTGGAATTAAATCAATGTGAGATTTATCATATTCTCAATTTTAGAAGTGCTGAAAACCTGTAATTTTTTTAATTATTCAGGAAAGTTTTCTATTCCATTAATATTTTTTTTTTGTATGCAATCCTTAAATGAAATAAGAAAATAGCCTTTCTTTTGCAATAAAACATGTCTAAGGATATTTTTTAACCAAAAGTTATTTTTATAGTAAAATCTTTGAGTGCATTATTAAAATGTTTTAAATAAAGGAGTAACAAAATGATCAAATCAAAATATTTGCAATAGCGGAATAATAAACCAAGTGCCGCAATTAAATCAAAATATTTCAATAGCGGAATAAGTAACAAAATGCTGCAGTCAAATCGAAATATTTTCAACAGCAGAATAATAAGAAACAAAATGCCGCAATTAAATCAAAATATTTTTTGATAGCGGAATAATAAGTATCAAAATGCCGCAGTTAAATCGAAATATTTTCAACAGCAGAGTAAAAATAAGTACTAGAGTTCTGCAATTAAATCAAAATATTTTCATTTGTGGAATAATAACTAACAACATGCCGTAATTAATTTAAATGAGGCAGTGAGAAGCAAAGGGATGTAAGTGGCAAATCAAAAATTTGGAGATAGCCAGTACAAATAGTAGGTAAACCTCTCCTTTGTCTTGGGGCAAGAGATGGTACTAGCAGCCCTGGTAGTTGCTGCTACACAGCGTGATTTAGAAAAAAGAATCAATGAAAGCCACCTAGAACCTTATCTTTAAATGCGTTTTACTCAAAACTTGAAAACGTCCACTTACATCCCTTTGCTTCTCACTGCCTCAAATGGTTTTCAAGTGCTGACTAATAAGTAACGCAATTAAATTGAAGGGTTATCAATTGTGGGATAACAAGTAACAAAACACCGGAATTAAATCATTAGACATCCATCAGAACCACATTTTTAGAAACTCTGGAGAGTTCCTATTTTTTTTCTCTCTCCAAGAACATGCTTACTCTCTTCAAATGCATAAATTCATGGCCGGAAGCATATATTGCATCATTTCTCCAAACGAAACACATTCCTTTCGAGAAATTTCCTCAGAAAGGCATAAAAACCATTTTAAAACTTTACCTTTTCAAATGACGCTACGAGAATAAAAGATACGGTTTTATAAAATGGCGCCATAATGTATCTCTGGGGACAGCGTGTGGAAACTATCTTTAACTGTTGATACTGCACAAGGAGGGTAAAAGGCCGAAAGTGAGTTTCTTTGTTTGGGAAGATGTCCATTTTAAGAACTGGCGAAGGTCCAACTGGGGTTCATTTCCGCCAAAGGTTTGAACCGACGAGCAAAGAGATAAATTTTAATGTTCTTACTGAAACTTGGGCCTTCTTCTGAAGAGTTTTACGAGAAGGAAGCAAATTCGTTAGTGGTAAATAAGAACACAGAAATTAGATAATAAAAGAGAAGAAAGGAAAAGATTAAGTTTATACCTTGAAGATGGTTTTTAATGGGATGAGGTTTCATATTGTTAGTGCAGTTGGCGTAAAAAAATGAATGAACTAATTTTATAGAGAAAAAATAGACTAAACGCATAAACAAATTTGCGCTAATATTTACACATAAAACACTGGAAGAAAAAATAATACATGTAGGGGGACATGGGGCAAAGTGAAATGGTGAAATATTTATTCTGCTTTTAGCTCCACCTATCTGGTATTATTTTAACTATATAGTACCATATGTAGTCTATTCGAGTCAGGAAAAAAATACGCCGAAGATTGAAGCATTTGGTACTATATAGACAATTTTTTAAAAAATGGTACTCATATTTAATATTTTGTTGTAAGTCAAAAACTATTTTTGTTACTATAAAATGATTAAGTTATTGTTACTAACATTTAAATATTGATTGAAATCTCCTAATATTCATTGCAGTATTAGTTTAGTTTATGTTAAGCTTGTTTGTATTTTAAGTAAAATGTACAATTAGCAAGTACATGCGGAGCAAAGTGAAATAGTTTGTTTCATTTACTCCACTCAATCATTTAATATAAATCACTTACGTTTCATTTATTAATTAATTCTTTTACATTAGTTCATTTAGTTATTCACTTATTTATTCATTGATCACCCATTTTCATATTCATTCATTCTTTTACTCGCTCAATTGTTTTTCTTCACATATTAATTGATTTATTCATTTAATTATTCGTTTATTGTTTCATTATCTTTTCATTTATTCAATCAAACTTTTATTTACTGATTCTTTTGATCAAAAATATGTTTTAAAATCGAATAGAAAATATTTCATTAGAAAAATATTTTATATTCCACTTTGCCCCATGAAAAAAAAAAGTGAAAAATTTCCACTATTTTTTAAGACTCAAATTTATTGCCAAAAATAAAAAAATACTGTTTCAACCATTGAGAAGGAATAGATGGAGAGAGTGCAACCCTACTATCGCGAAACGGCAACCATACCATGTGACCTGGGGAGCAATTTCTAGTTGACCGTAACCGCTGAAGAAGTTTTCATTAGCTGAAGCCATGAATGATAAAAACATTTAACTGTAGAAGGGAAAAATTAGATTTATAGCAATAGTGCAGTATTGTAACTTTATAAACTGTGAAGAAAAAGCCATACCAGGAAATCCAGTAACTTTTCTTAGGTATGTACAAATATTTTTTACTTCTAAATAAAGAAAAAAATAACATATATGTGCATTCAACGAGTACATTTCCCACAGTTGCCTATAATTTTTAAATTTTTGTACTGATTTTACCTATAAATGTAATAAAACATTGTATATCATGAGTGCAAATAACATTTTAGCTTCTCGCCAAGCTCCTGTGAACAGCAGAAGCGTTTAGAACAAGTTTTAGGTTTGAAAATAAATATTTGTTACTTTTATGCCTTAATTTAAATGCTAGTGTGCCTGCGTATGAAATATAATTTCAAAACATTGATTACAAGACACAAGAATCCATAAATTTTCAGTCAATGAGCGAACTCTTTAAACATATATTTGTACATGACCGTCATTACAAGGAATAAAAATCAAAATACATGAAAAATGCAGTTACATCATATTTTAAAATCCGGGAAGAAGTGGGGAGGGGGAGTTTGAATGACAGGACTAGTATCCGTTATTTATTTAAAACTGGCAAAAGGTTAGCAGCGTTGCCTTTGCTAGTAACAATAATCAGTAACGATACCTTTTAGAACTGATCTTTCAATATTGCTCAAAACTCTGTTAATCTTCTAATAACAATCATAGAGAAAGTTTCAATACTATTTTTCAAAAAGCACACACACACACGCACTCAATTTAACTACACCGATGCACAACATAAAAACTTATCACAATAATTCAGGCTGAAAACTTTCGCTTACTCACAACACACTTGGTCGATCTAATATTCTCAGAAAAAATAACAACTCTTAATTGTTTCCAAAATATCATAAAAATAAATTTACGCAGACGATAAATTAAAAAATAGGGCGGTTGAATTATTCTACTTTGTTTTCCTCTTACTTGGCCTGGCTTTAATCTTCTGTTTTAATAATATTGTTTTTCGAAAGCAGACGATATTTTTTCAGAATACATATTCATTTGAATTGAACAGAGATGGGCAGACTTTACCAAAAAAAAAGGGATGCTTTTAATTTTCACGAATTGTCTCGATCTACCAGAAATGTGTGCAAAAATTATACATAAATTAGTAATGTTAATAACTGTCGAATAGTTATTTACGTAGATAGTTGAAACAGGAAGAAAGACCTTCATTTTAAAAACCTTCTGGTAAACAATCAATGTTTAAGAGTTGAAATTCAAAATAATAATATCAACAAATCAAATATTTACATTATGTGCTGAAACAATTCAAAATCTAATTCATCCGAAATCAATCCTTATTAAAAGATTTGTACTGTATGTTATCTGCTACTTTTGTAAGCTTGGTGTATAATTACTGATTGCTAGTCTTGCGAGTTCGGAATCAGTCTTAGGCTCTAAAATTCCCGGAGTCGGAGTCTGCTTTTTTCTCCCGACTTTGCAACCCTAAATTGTTGCAGTTCGAAGGTTTTGAAACTCCGAGTCAAAATCGGAGTCTGACTGCTTTTGGGGTAAAAAAAAGTCGGAGTAGGAGTCAAAGGCTCTAAAATTCCCTGTGAGTTCGAGTCAGTTCTTTTTCTTCCGACTCCGCAACCCAAATTTGTTGCAGTGCTGGGGAGTCGGAGCCGAACTGATTTTGAAGTTCAAGAGCTGGAGTCAAAGTTCAAAGTTTTTGAAATTCCAAGTCAAAATCCGACTCGGACTGCTTTAGGGATAAAGGAGTCGGAGTCGAAGGCTCTAAAATTCCCTGGGTCGGAGTCGGCCAGTTTCTTCGGAGGTCGTAGGTTTTGAAACTCTGAGACGAAATCGGAGTCCGACTAATTTTGGGGTAAATGAGTCATTTACCCAAAATTGGTCGGACTCGAAGGCTCTAAAATTCCCTGTTTTAGAGTCGGTCATTTTTCTTCCGACTTCACAAACCTAGTTTTTAGCAGGCTTGCGGAGTTGAAGTTGGACTGATTTTGGCGTAAAAGAGTCGGCATCAGGAGTCTAAGTCCTTATAAACTGCAAGAGTCGGAAGCGGACTGCGTTTCCGGGTAAAGGAGTTGGAGTCAAAGGATCTAAAATTTTCGAAGTTAGAGTCGGTCATTTTTCATCTGACTGTGCAACCCTAATTTGTAGCAGGGCTGCGGAGTCAGAGTCGAACTGATTTTGAAGAAAAAAAGTCGGAGTCGAATGCTCAAAAATTCTCGGAGTCGGTCATTTTACTTCCGACTCCGCAACTCTAATTTGTAGCAGGGCTGCGGAGTCGGACTCGGATCCGGACTGATTTTGATGCTAAGAGTCCAAGTCCGACGGTTTTTAAACTCCGAGTTGAAATCGGAGTCGGACTATGTTTTAGATAAAGGAGTTGGAGCCAGAGTCTGTCATTTTCGCTACAACTCTGCAGCTCTGATTTGTAGCCCCGACTTCATAATTAGTGCCGTCGTCTGAAAAATATTTAGTGCCAAAAGAGCGATTGCGTGCCAAAACGCGACAACTTCCCAGCCAAACTAGTCACCTGACCTGGGAGAAATGTTTTTGAAGCTTATCTGATTGAGACATTTGCTGTCGCTCCCTCCATTAGTATTCCTTCTCAATGGTTTCAACGCAAGTTTTATTATAAAATACAATGTTCTTTCTTTGTGTAATGTAATTTTCTAAGCAAATTTCCGATTTGTTCATTTTGAAAAAAACTCAGTCATCTTAACCATTTTATTTTGCCCCACATTCCCTTAATTTCATTTATTTCCAATAGATACTTTTAACAATGGGAGTATTGTACCAGAAAAATTGCGCACAACTGTCGGCTACTAAGGATGAAGATTAACTTTACTATTTTTAGAATTTCTCTCACTATAAAGAATACTGTTTAATTTTGCTATCTGTTCTCCTTGTATAAAGAATGGTGCTTAATACTTCTTATCTCTGGGTATAAATAGCAGCGTTTAGTTTTAGTATATTTCTCCTATCTCTCGCCGTAAATGACTGTGTTTAGCTTTACACTATTCAAACTATCTCTGATTATACTGCAGTGGGCATTTAAAGAGCAGTAACAACAAATTTATTTTATTTTTTTATTTTTTATCGTTTTTGATATCTATTTTATGTTAGCTTTATTCTACGAGCTTGATTATTTGGTTTCCGCGTACAAAGTATCTAATTCCAACATTTTCCTATTGTTAGTATGAAGCCCAAACGCATCTCTTCAAATATCTCGAAAACTCACTTTTGAAGATACTGCCGCTTACCTTCCCACTTATAAAGGTCGGTGTTCAACTTTAATGTATTATATGCAGTTGTTCACTTGCATAGTTTAACCTTTTTGCTTTGGTACAACATACCATTAAATTGCTTCCAGTGTACTGAGATGAGCAAATGGCAAAATATGGACACAGAAAAACACAGCAACCATTCCTTTCTATTGCTCAAGGACTAGACTATTTCGTAAAATACATCGACATGGTGATAATACCACTAAAAAAAAAAAAAAGCATTACACAATACAACTCCGTCCAAAAACTTTACGTCGCGTTTCCAAACGCAAAGCGACCACTGCTTATACAAAAACTCTACCAAGAAAATTTTGAACGGGGTTTGCGTTTAAAAAGCATTTTTCTTAAAATTATGCGGATTCTTTTAAGTATTAATTTTGATTTTTGCATGAATTGAAATTATTAAAATGATGACAGCTGTTCTATCCAACTAATATTCACCGGGCAGCATGTCTAATTAGACTGACTGATATCTTACGTTCTGTGTGTTTGCTTTTATGCGCAAATAGAGTTGCGCAGAAGCATTATTAAATATCAAAACCCAAACTTTGCCATTTGACAACATACCCAAATTAGTCTTTTAAAACTGTAAGAACAAATTGAAACTGTATAGTTTCCAATAACCAATAATATACTCACTTAAGATGCTATTAAGGCAGTTTTTACTTTTAAATGCATCAATCATCTCATGAAAAATAAAAATGGATTTATTATTTCGACAATCGCAAAGATATGCTTTTTTTTTTTTACTTTAGTGCGTCTGAAAATGTCTACTTCTTTTATTTCCATTTCACTAATGCTTAAGAAGTATGGAATTTTCGCAATTGCTATCAATGTTTTGAAACATTTGATGGTAAATTATTTGTTGTTTTCTTTAGTTGAAGCCTATACGTTGCCAAACGGTTGCTTAATAATAAACATTACCTAAATTAAATTATGCCTTTTAAAGTACTTTTAAAACATCATGCATTTAAGGGTTAAAACCCTTTAAAAACGAATGATCAAGCTAAACTATTCATGAAATTGCTCAAACCCACAGTACCAAACACAAAGGAAAATCACTCAAAATACTACCGAGACCATCCAGCTATTATAAAAATAAATTAGTTCTGTAGAAGTAGTATTCCCGCAAGCGTAGTGTCGATGCAGGAAAAACAGCCCATCCTTTTTCGCTGTACCAGGTGTTCGTAAAGTGGTTGCCGCAGGTAAAGGCGAGGGTGCGCGAAATGTCCACGGTATCAATGTAGATATTGCGACAAAGATAGGCTAAGGTGCCATGAGAAAATGATAGTCCTTCAAAGGATGCCGCGAATGGGAAACGTTTGGGAACCCCAGCGCTATGCGTTTTAAAAGCGTTTGCGTATATAAAGTGGTTATGCAGTAAAACATCCCTGCAGCAAAAAAAAAAAAACACAGTTATAAATCCTTGTATAATGCAAATATTTTGAGATTAACATGAAATTTTCTCAAATACACAAATTGCTTTTCTATCAAACGATATTCTTTGCAATTTTGAAACTCTGTAAGACGACTTTTTTCCTGAAGAGCGGTTGTTATTTCTTTTTCGTTTGCAACAGTAATTAAGTTTTAAGAATCATTCGGTAAAAGAAAGAAAATTCTTTCATTTATCCCCCTTCTAGTCACAAAAAATTCTCTTTGCTTATAAGTCAAAAATAGTGAACTCCTATCTAATCAAGAATTTATCAGTGCATCTATATTGGAAACTAATTTTCAATTACTATGGTTTGGTCCTTTTTTAGCCTTCTTTCCCAGTAAAAATCAGAGAAAGAAGGCTTAAAGCATCGTAAAAAATATCGCGAAAAACAAAAAAGAGTCAAAAATAAATAAAATAAATTTCGAAAAATGAAAAATTGGAAAGTAGGGTATTTAGATGGGGAAAAATGTCTGTCGTTCGGTCTGCCTGTCTGCCACCTCCCCCCCCCCCCCCCAATAAATTTTGAGTGAACAGAGCAATTCGAACAACATTTTTTTTTTTTTTTTTGCTCGAAAGATCTCGGCGAGGACACTTCATTCCCATATTTCACTTTTTGATTTGAACAAATTTTTGTTCAATTTTGAACAGTTCAAAAAACTTAACGTAGCGCCTACGGGTAAATTCAGGGCGATCCCGAACTTAGAGGCGAATTTGCTTCAAACAAACTTTGTAGGAAAAAGTTTTTGAAGAAAAGTATGCATATATATATATATATATATATATATATATATATATATATATATATATATATATATATATATATATATATATATATATATACTCGACATGCTCGAAGATTCCATAGACGAAGATCCTTTTCCGTTGTTTTTCAGTTTCAATCTTACCTTTTGCATTAAGAAAGGGGATGAAATTTTAATTGTCGGCGAAACGGGGGTTAAACCGTGTAAGCATGTCCGTGATCGACACTTTGAACAATTGTTGTAAAGCATTTGTATTATTTGGACATCACTAGCTGTGTTACACCTATACTGATCAATAAATATTTTTCGGGGTGTTTCTTTTCTTGTCTCAGTTTGTTCATCTCCAGACGCTTTGTCTCGATTTTAACCATTTTAAGTGTCATTTACGACCCCATGTTTCATTGCATTTTTTGTTCGTCTTGGTGAGTATTAGCACCCTCAAAGTTTATTGAAGCACTTTAGATGCACTGCATATATATATTTGTGTGTGAGTGTGTGTTTAATCTGTATGTGTGCGTGGTGTTTCTGTAGGCCCAAGTTATAAATAGTGAAGGATCAAATGAGTTTAGCAAGCCAGTAATTGAAAAAAAAATGATATTTTTTGTTTAGTTTTTTAGTTAAAAAACAAAAAATAACGTTGTCATTCCACATCACACTAAAAGCCTTTTCAACCACCGGTATGATTTGATTAAACTGAGCAGTAAGAGAGAAAGGCTTCCCCAAAGTAACCTCTCTCCCTGGTCAATACCCATAAACATCAGCAATAAAATTTTCATGAGTCTTCAGGGGCAGCCGTAGTTTTAAAACCCATTAGTGCCCTGGTTTCCAAACGATAGGGGCTTTTCCAAGGTTGCCTTTTAATCAAGGAAGTCTGTAATTGGTGCATTTTGGGCGAGGCCTGAGCGCAACCCCTTATTTAAAGGTAAAATAACCGCAATCGGTGGGGGTTACTTATCTCCCGCCCACCTTTTAGAACGACTTCTGACGTCATAAACGTTTCATTTCTGCATATCCCCGGAATTATTCTGAGAAATGTCATCATTAGGGTACCGATAAAGATATGGAATTGTTTTCTTGATAGTAGTGGGGGTCTGTGTCCTTAATTATACTCGTTCAAACATGTACTGCGGATATTTTTTTTGGGAACAATTCATGATGAATGGCAAAATATTTTAAAACTCGTATTTAGCCTTCATTGATCTTGCTGTTTCTAATATTAACTCCGTCAAACATTAGTAATTGCATTTAAATAATATTGGACTAAATATTTATTTTGATGATTTTATGATTTTATTTGAACATTTTTTCCAGTTTTCAATGTGTTATGCTATTATTCAATAACATTTATGTACCAAGAATCCCCTCCTTGAATCAGTACCAAAGTAGTTTCAAAAATCCAGAGGGCCATTCCACCGTCACGTGCGGGACAAAAATACGCTTCAATTTCATTAGCATTTCTTTGGTATCTCTTAATGTTTTAATGAAACAGGGGTAAGCAATTTTTTTAATCTTTACATTTGATACAAAGATACTCCTGACAGAATTATATTTTTATTAATCAATTTTGTTATTTAAAATAAAATTTATTTACATGCGTCACGTGCGGGACATCCAAAGTCAACCTCTGGTAACTTGCTAATGAATAAGCTAATATGTTTGCTCTATTAATACAGCAATGACGAAATGTAGATTTTGAAAACTATGGTTCCAACGTAAAGGAAACATATCTCATTAGTTTAGAAATAATTATTTAAACCATTGAAAAAAAAATATGCATATGCTCATTCCATTGAAAATGGTCATTTTGTCCCACACGTGACGGTTCCTATATTTCATAAAAAAGAAATAATCTTTGAAGAAAGTTTTTGCTTAAGAAGTCACACATGCGTTTGTGAGTTCTTAAGCAACAAAATTTTGTTCATCATCCTATTAAATTATTATTTTTTATGAAATATATGAAGCGTCAAGTGCGGGACAAAATTACCGTTTTCCGTGGAATGGTCCCAGAGTTCACGCTTAAGCCCCGCCCAATTTTCAATGGACTCGACCACCAGTACACCAAACAGATCAGTGTGATTTCTCACGCATTCGCGGTTCGTTAGCAAGGGGATAGTTTAGTGCAATTACTGCTGGAAGAGCCCTTAGAAAGTGGGACTGTGTGAAGCTTGGATTTTTGAAACTAGTTTAGAACTGATTTAAGGAGGAGATGCTTGGTAAGTAAATGTTGTTGATTTACTGCATAGCACTCTGAAATCTTTGGGAAATGTTGAAGTAAAATAATCAACTCATCTGTTTTATTATTCAGTACGAAGTTCAAATGTTGCGATTAACTTGGGAGGGATGGAGTGATTTACTTCGCTCTATTTGAATGCAATATAAAAGGTTTTTGTCTTGTCTTGTACCAGCTAGGCTGGCAATTTGGGGTGTTCTGCTTCACTTTTCCAACTGCATCGTAATTTGGTGCGAAGTCCGACTTCCACAGTACATGCCATAAGGACCCGTTTATAGGGTAGGCAACCATTCATAGCATAGCAACACAAGAAAAGAGAAGGACATGAGATAGAAAGCACATCCATGCCCGACTGGGGATTCGAACCCAGAACCTCCCCATCAGCAGTAAGACTTCTCTGACCACCAGATAAGGCGGTCGGCAATATAAAAGTTACTTATGAGGATAAAATAATTTTGAGGAAATCCAAAATCGAAAGAAATTCATAGAACAAGTTTTGGGTTAAATATTGCTCCTGGTTAACATCTTCCATTAATGGATTTCATATTGTGAAAAACACACATGCATACGACACTTTACAAATGCATCAACGAACAGTAATGAAAATTCCTGAAAATACAATTAAGCAGATATTTTCAGCTAGATTTTGGTATTGCGGTGGAATTTATCCAGTAAACGGATCTAATATCAAAAATTATAGCTACGTTGCATTGCCGCATCCACGTAAAACCGAAACTCATCCAAGTAAAATAAAATAAAGGTGTCAAATCGTAAACCGTGTATAATCGATACCGCGTAGAATAAACCCGCGTAAAACGAGGGTCTACTGTAGTTTATTTTTCTGATGCTGCTCAAAAACTGAGATGTTCCAATGAAAAATGTAGATAAGAAGTATCTACTTCAAAAATTTATTTTTAAACGTTATTGAAATTTAAAACCCCTTCAAAAAGAGATGAAAACGTTTTGTAGATTGTATTTTCCCGCAGTGTCAATTTATTCGTCGAATCTCTTTTAAGTAGCACCATCCTCGTCAAATGCGGATATATTTTTCGAAGACAACTAATTCGGAGCGATAGTGCAAAGGATATGGAAAGTCATTGTTAAATACATTGTAATCATCGCGCGACTCAACAAGCATAAAATATGTGTGTCCCGACATCTTTTTTCTTTTTCATGAAATTTGCTTTTTTGATCAGCTTGCAAACCAAGTTAAAAATTGTTAACTCTTAGATGTGCAAATAAATGAATAGACTAGACTATAAGTACAATTGTAACAAGGTACTTCGTACTTAGGGGAAAATTTTAGGTCTGTTGCTACAAAAGAAAACAAAATAAATAAAATACCTTTGTGTACACAATCTTAGATTCAAGCGGCTCTAAACTTTACTTTTTTGAAGCTGATTTATATTGGACGTACTCCAATGCAGATAAAACGATTTAGAATTGGGTATCCGTTGAGGCTTTCACAAGATTGGTGAATACAGATGAGAATAAAAATAATTATATAAACAAAGAAGGTATTTGCTAAGGAGGTGTATTTTCGAGAAGCTTTGAGACCATCGACATAAAATAATTAACATATCAAAAAGAAAAAAAAAGTTAAACGTTTAGGTTTATATCTTCAATTAAATTCATCAGTCAGGAGAAGAAAAAGGAAACGGAATTACGAATTTCAGGTTGACTGTTGTCGTTAAAAAATTGTTTCAATATTTGTTTTTTACTTATAACTTAACAGTAGTTATAAAACTTCAGGAAAACTCGTCAACTTCAACACAATTCAGAAACATCAAATCTTTTAACCCCTAGTTTATTTTGTTTCTCCATCCCATTCGAAATTGACAAGCTTTATATATTATTTATAAGTAATCTGTATGTGTCTTACTGAAGAATCTTTATATTTTTAACGTTATTACTGCTAAAAACATTTATACGAAACAATGACTAATTTGGAGAATATTTTAGCCGAAAATTAATTTTTCGAAAATGTCAAAAACATGTTTGTGAATTAAGATTTAAAACTCCATTCGCTGCCATTTATATGAATTTGACTTGTTATAATAATTGCTTGAACACGAAATTTCAGAATGAAACGATAATGGTGATCATTAAGATAAAAATTTTAATTGTAACTGTTTTCGCATTTAATTATTATCGCAATTTTAGCTAGAGACATTCACTTGAACACTTTAACAAGTCTTTCTCCACGAATTATGAGTGAACATGCACTCAAACAAGTTTCATCGCCATACCCTTTCCTTTAATCTCTCATGCCATATATTCCACATGGTATTTCTTCTCCTTACACCCTACCCGTACCTTAATCAGAATGGAAATCAAGTTTACACCTAATGTCAAGAGATGGAGCAATTTTCCCCCCATTCAGGCGCCAAAGGAAGTTGCATAAGGGGTAGAAACACAAAAGCAAGGAAAATCTTCCGCGAGAACAAAGAGAAAGAGGGGAGGGAGGAGGCTCGTATGTCTCAAGAGATTATCTCACCCCGTTTTCCGGATGAATTCGTTCCGTCGTTTCTGCGCGCTGGAAGACAAAAACATTTCTGTGGCAGAGAGACCGACCTCGGGGTCTAAGCAGGAAAACGAGCAGACAACATCCGACATTTTGGACTCGAGAACCACGTGGAGCCACTCTTTGGCTTGCCCAGAAATCCTTGAAAAAAGATCTGCGCTTCAGATTTGTTTGCTCCTTTATAAATGTTCAACTGCTTTAGTCTAGTAGATGTTTCTTGATTTATGTCCAACTGGTCTAGTCTACAAGTACAAGATACTGCTTGATCAATTTTCAACGTTTAGTCTACAAGATCTTCTTTGATCAGTGTTTATCCATTTTAGACATAAAATAATGCGTGATCAAGGTTCAACTATTTTAGCCTACAAGATGTTGCTTTGTAAAGGCTTGACTACTTTTTTCCAATGGTAGCGAACTTGACATATTCAGTGTCTCATTCGACTTCTAGCTTTCCAATTCCTTTCTATCAAAGAAGCTCCATAGAGCGATCTTCAGTAAAGAACAACTTAAAAATTCGTTGTAACATGGTCCCCGCAAAGGTAAAATGGACTATTAGGGTGAAACACTACCTCTGTGTTTGTCCATAAGAGAAGATTGCATCAATTCAGATTTGAACGAAAGATAAAAATAAAAATGTATTCATTTCAACAGATTTTTTTCTCCGATGAACTCATTTTGCAATTGAAAGTGTACTTTCTCCAAATGTCTTTTGTTCAAACTACTTATAGGTGATAATTTTTGACCTTACGACAGATTCTCAAATACTTCAAACCCGGGCTGTGGAGTCTGAGTCTGACTGGTTTTGTGATAAATGAGTCGGAAAAGTCGTAGTCGGTTGTCGAAGGGTTTAAATTCCAAGAGTCAGAGTCGAAATTAGGTCATTTTGTCTGCCAGTTTGCCAGGTCTACCGACTAAGAGTCAGAGTTGGATTGTCTTTGGAATCGAAGAGTCGGATTCGACAGCTCTAAAATTCCGAGAGCTGGAGCCGGAGTCGTTTATTGTCCCTCCGAGTCCGCAACCCTGCTTCAAACAAGACAAAGACCTCTTAGAACCAAAATGTCGGATATGTCGGACTTCCTCCTACAGAGCCTTTAGGTCTAAGCAGTGCGAAAATTGGAAAGCCTCTCTGCGTTATTGCTGGTACAATGCGAAGTGACAGGACCCGTTTTCTGCAGCGGGTTTTGTGGTTATCGCCGATATTTTATTTCGGTAGAAATTCGGTATAGTGGGCTTAGACGCTGTCGTTTGCAATTAAAGTGGTAGTTTTGTGACAATGCTGTGCACTGGACATCATGTCCGTCGCCTGTACCAAGTAATATTGCTTTATTGGGAGTCATAGAACCGTCAGACTCGACAGTTATAATCTCGCTAAATTAGATTTCTCTAGACAATGAGAGACGTTGCAGCAGTAGTTTCTCTTTGAGCTAGTGTTCCTCAAGGGGTGAAGCTATCCAATGCTATGGAAGTTGCTTCGGAAAACGAAGGCAGAGAAATAAAACTCAGTCTGTAGTCCCCGCAATGCCCTCTTAAGAAGGAAAGGCATAGCTCAAAAAGTTAACTTTCGGTTATGAGTATCTTTCTGAATATTTCTTTGCCACCTTGTAAGAATCACTTTGTTTTGAAACAAAATAATTGATACTGACACAATGTATTGTTATTTATCAACATCCTGAATATGGGATGCAAACACAGATAGATCCAAAAGATGTGGATAGATGAAAAATCTTTTGGATTCTTATCTTGAAGGACGTGGCAGTATTAATGGTTTGGTTGCATTTATACGATACAAAAGCAGTTTGTTTTTTTTTCGAGAAAAATTCTCAAATTGAAATTAATTGACGTTTTAAGTGGTCCTACTTTGGGAATCACTGGTAAGGCTTCACTAGAATAATTGCATTATTTTTTATCTCACCAGAACAAAATATTCTGAAGAAAACATTAATGAATTAATGTTCCTCTTGAAAAATATTGACGTAATTTCCCTGACCAGTAAATTGGGATTTCAATGTTGGGAAATTTTTCAGTGCAAGCAAACGGATGGGATGCATAAGGAGTTCTTGGGTTTTGATTATAAAGTGCAATTAAGACTAAGTAACAAAAGAACTCCGAACAAAATTAATAGACGAAACAAACCATTAAGCTCATCCATTCTATTTTTGTCAAAATGAAAGTTTCTTGCGAAAACAACTATGTAAGTCGAGGAGGTTTTTATAGAGAAATCCCAGAATAAATGAGACAATTCAACCAAAGAAAGAAACAAAACTTTAAAACATATTTCTTGCGTGTCGGTGTTCGCTAACTTTCCTGTCACGAGATACTTAATGGAAGGTTTCAAAAGTTATGGAGTACTTATTATTATCTTATATTTTCCGCCGGTAAGCTGTTTAGTATTTGTTACTGATCTTAGTCTGTATTCGATTTTCCTTAATAGATTTGAAGGATATGACTAAGTAATCTTTTGTATTGTCTATCCACTTTACTCAATATGTATTATTTCAAAATCGTAAAATAGTATTAGTTATTTATTGTTTCGCTGAGTTTTTCAACGAACATTTAATCATTAGTTAAAACTTTGATTAAATTGAACTTCTTACGCTAAATAGAACATAGTTTGTTTTTTTTTTAAATCAACCAACAGTTTTAGAGAGTTCAAAAAAATTATGTTATATAACCAGTTTTAAAACATTTGGGCAATAGAATGTACTTTCGTGAGATTGCACTGATCAAAATTAATGAAAATTGATTGGAATATTAGGTTATCTTTGTGCGTTTACAAAGATAACCTAATATTCCAAAGATTGGTTTTTAGAACCTCAAGCACATTCAATTGCTGTACAGAAGCAAAAATTATTAAAAATTAAATCGTTCTGTTATTTTCTCAAAGATTTTTAAGAAAGCTTTTTATTTTTGCTTAAACTTTTTTTTTTTTTTGTGGTTCTGGTCAACCCATGACAGCTAAACATTTTGGCGTGATTTTTGTTGTGTTGTTGAGCAGTACAGAAAACTCGTGTACTAATGGAATTTCTTTAATAATGATAAAGCTCAAAGTCTCTCTGTCTGGATATCGGGATCTCTGTCTGAATGTCTGGATCTCTGTGACGCGCACAGCGCCTAAACCGTTCGGTCGATTTTCATGAAATTTGACACAAAATTAGTTTGTAGCATGGGGTGTGCACCTCGAAGCGATTTTTCAAAAATTCAATTTTGTCCTTTTCTATTCTAATTTTAAGAACATTTTACCCAGAAAATTATCATACCGTGGAAGAGTAAATTACCAAATTATCATAACGTGGAACCGCAACATGGGCGAGCAAGTAGCCATAGAAAATTGGCGAGAAATTCATCATCCATTATTTGTAAATATACAGGCGAACCAAATGACCGTTTAATTTTCTACTACGAGCAAAGCCGTGCGGGTACCACTAGTGTTAAATAAACTAAAAGGATTTTCAAGGCAAGAAAAATATCTTTAAAAAACTCAAAGATACATAACATCATAAATAAGTTATGAATGGAAAAAAATAATCTGAAATCACATAACATCTGTGATGCTAATCGTAAAACATTCAACGTCTTGTTTCAGCAGAATCTTGCCGCTCTTATAAAACAGATATCACGTGATCAAGTTACCGAATAAAATAAATCATACGCGTGAGAGCACATTTGTGAGTGAGAGAGAGAGAGAGAGAGAGATTTCCGGAGTCTTGGGTCATTTTGGAACGTGGATAAGTTAGAATGACCTCATTTCAGTCCTGTGCACCCAGTTCTAAACTTTTTCTCGAAGTACTATTTAACTGTTGTTGCACAGTCGTCAACCTATTACACTGATTAGCTGCGGCAGACTTATTTCACCAAGTTCTGAAATAAAAAACAGTTTTAGTTCTTAAGTCGGGTTATCACGCCTCACCAAAGAAGAAACTTTTTTTTTTGTTAACGAAAACCAAAAGATAATATATCCTGCCTCTCTTTATGATGGTCCAAAAGATGTGGAAAATCAAGCATGACCTACAAAATACGAACTACATTTTTTATTGCAAAAAAAAAAAAACCATTGCTGCTTTGGATCATATTACTTGGACAGTCAGACAATTCGCATCACTCCATCAGGTTAAAGGCCCCACTTGAAGTAACATCAAATTTGTTATAATAAGCCAAAAAGTATTTAAAATTAACTGAGTTAATGCAGGTCAGAATAACAGAATCGAAATGAAAAATTAAAATCAATTTTACTGCAGTAAAATGAAAATGTGGGGGAGGGGGGGGGGAATGCAAAAAGTTTTAAACTGTGTTAAAAAAAGTCACTTTTATCTTCATTTTTCATTAAATCTGTAAGTGACTGTAGTACAGTGGTGCCCAACCTACGGCCCGCGAAGCTGAAACGTGTGGTTCGTTGTTTTGTTTAAATGCTGCTAATCGAAAAGCTCGAATAGTGACAATGCTACAAATTTGGAGTCTAATATTCAGAAATTGCCCGACTCGTGGGGTGATCGTTAGACCTTCTATGCCTGTGGACCCAGGTTCTGACCTGGGGTGGCCAGTCGGTGGATTTTCGAGATGCAGAAAATCATCAGCGCTCATGTCCTATGATAATGCGCCATGTAAAAGATCCCTTGGGTATTCGTTTGGCTTAGAATTCCCTCGGCAAAATTGAAATTTCGTGTGCAAATTTCGGATCAAAGAGAGCCCAGGTGCCGCCATCTCGTGGAAACTTTGCGTCCAAATTATCCGTGC
Source organism: Uloborus diversus (assembly GCF_026930045.1). NCBI lineage: Eukaryota > Metazoa > Arthropoda > Arachnida > Araneae > Uloboridae > Uloborus > Uloborus diversus. The sequence continues at coordinate 4,283,644 of NW_026557765.1, forward strand.
CATTGACATCCGCGCCTTAATGGTGGCACATGAAAGACTGGATGCCGTATCAGGGATCGCACTAGATCGGGTAAATAGCCTAAAAACGCAGCTCCCATTAAAAGGAAAAAAAATATTCAGAAATTGGTTTCTGAAAACATGTATTTGATAAAACAAGAGTCAAGGATAAAACAAGAGTCTCTAGTAATGATAACAACTATTGGTTTGTAAATTTTCTTTCCTTTTCCACATTTTACCATCTTAGAACAAAGCAAAATATTTATTAAAAAAAATGTGCTCTTGCCCGCGAGATGCATTTTAACCTGTGTGGCGGCCCTCACGTAAGAAAAGGTTGAGCACCACTGCTATAGTGTATGAGTAAAAATTTTCATACACAAATACTCTTTCAAAAGTCGACACAGTCGCACTTTGCTTCTGAAATCGTGAAACACAGTTACTGGAGCGTTTTATCTGGCGGGGCGTGATACTCCAGCTTACTCTATAGAAGGAAATTCGTCGGAAAGCTTGATATCTGTTCTGCCGTGGGCAGGTAAACAGCGGTATCTGCAGAAATGAGTTTTCGCGATGTTTGAAGAAATGCGTGGTGGATTCAATACTAACAATTGGGAAATGTTGGAATTATGCGTTTTTTTCGCGCTTTTTTTTTCAGCGGAAACCAAATAAGCAAGCTTTTACAAAAAGCTATATACGTGCAATAGATGACAAAAATGCAAAAAAAATGAAAAGAAAAAAATTTTGCAGTTACTGCTCTTTACCTGCCCACGACAGTGTTCCAGTTACGAGGCGTTCTGAAACGCATTAGAATTGACACGTTAATGCCAAACTGCAATTTTACAAGCAATGCCTAACCGAATCAAAATTTTATTGAGAGAAATGTTTAGATTCTTTTTTTTTTCAATAGACACTTTCGTTATTCTTTATTTTAAGCCTATGCTGGTTTAACAGTACTTTTCTTTCTGATCTATTATTGATCTTTTTTTAAAGCTTTTACTTTCATTTTAATTAATTTATTTATTTCGCAACTCAGTTTGCAAGAACGTTTTTTAAAGCTGAAAAAAGTTGAGCTCTAGCTTTTGACATTTTAGTGAATACAGACAGATGGATACATTGTGCTTTTTTTTTTTTTTTTTTTTTTGCTAATGAAAAAGGAACAGCATTTAAAACAAAACTGCATTTAAGAGAGAATTTCAACTACCATTCATGTTATTGTTAATTGCACTAAAAGAATAAGTAAATGCCTTAAACAGCATTGACACTACTATTAAACAAAATCTCGGGTCAAAATTATGAATTAAGTATAATTTTGTTACTTTAATATGTTTTTAACAATGTACTGTGCGCGAATATTTTGAAATTGAAGAAAGAATTGTTGAAACCTCCGGGTTCATTTAAATTTATATCTGCTATTAATTATTGTTATTATACTTGTTATTAATAGTTGTTAAGAATAATTTAACATCTTTCGTTTCAGCCTTCCCTTGGTTTCGGCCGATCCGAGTCGTATATAAAGTTGGAACAGCTTGGTGAAGGATCCTACGCCACAGTGTACAAAGGATTCAGCGAGTAAGCTTCATATTTGTTTATATTTCTTGCATATATGTAACTTTAGGTTGCTCCCTTAAGTGCAAAACGAAATAAAAAATGAGTACAAGCACTCAAGAAGTTAAGGTATCCATCACCATTTTTTACTGCAAAAAAAAAGTTTTTTTTTTTTGCTTATTCATTTATTTTTTATTTTATTTTATTTTTATAATGAGTCTTTATGTAGTATGATTTAACTTTTAAAATGCAGTGGTGCTCCCTTATAGAGAAGTGGAAAAGACCAAAAAAAAAAATTCACTATAGCAGTAATTTCTATAAAAAAAATAATACAGTCAAACTCGCTTATAACGAGCCCTGATTTAACGAGAACTCTGATTCAACAAGGAAATCAAATAGATTTGGGTGGTACAATGTTAAGTTTTTGGGAACATAACACGCTTTTAACGAGCAAACCCGAGCGAGTAATATTTTTGCATTTCATAAAATTTCTGCTGATTTTTCACCTCAGAAAATATTATCCTATTTTTGGAAAAAAATCATAAACATTTTGAATTCCGCCGAAAGTTATAAATAAGACATAAATCCTGAGAACAGCAGCCCTCGACATATTCAATGGCTTCTAAAATGCGGAAAAACTTCAAACTATTTTGAAGCGATACGGACGAAAATGACGATGTTACTTGGGTTACACGTTCCTCGAAAGCAACAAAAAAAAAGACCATAAGAAATTTCAAAGCAATTAACCAACTTTTTTGGTACTGTACATAAATATAAAAATGATTATGATTTTTTCATGAACCCGGTTTATACGAGAACTCGTTTATAACGAGCGAATATCGTGGTCCCTTCGCTCTCGTTATAAGTGGGTTCGACTGTACATATTGAAACGTAAAGGGGAATTGGAGTTATTACGCTATAGCCATAAATTTACTATAAACCTCTTCAAACGGGCGCTACTGCATTGCTATTCATCAATGTTCTTTTCTGTCTCATTTAGTATGAACGTGAATACAAAATCTGAAAATGTAAACTGAAGTAGATACAAAGGCAGAAAAATCACGTGATGATGATTAACTTCTCTGAAAAGCATTCCGTTTTTCTTCGTCCCGCACCCCCCACCACCTCCGAACTATACTTGAAACTGAGTTATTATTGAAAGGGTTAGGAAATAACAATTGTTCTTAAGAAAAGCTTCGTTTTACTGAGATACGAAAGTGCAATGAATATCGTTTAACAAAATCATTAGGACCTAAAAGTAGTATCGTTATTGAGAGTTTATCCTTAATCGTTGTATTGATAATGCTGCAGCCGGAGCTGTGGAGTCGGAAGGAAATTGACAGACTCCGACTCCTGAAATTTTGGAACCTTCGACTTTGACCTGGCAGAGTTAAGGACTCGAAAGGAAATTGACTGACTCCATCTCCAACTTTTGGAATTTTAAAGCTTTCAATTCCCGAATCATTTACCTCAAAATCAGCTCGACTAGAACTCCATGACTCCGACTCCGCAATCCTGGCAGAGTTAAGGACTCGAATTGAAATTAACAGACTCCGTCTCCAACATTTGAAATTTTAAAGCTTTCGATTTCCGACCACTTTAACCCAATATCAGTCCGACTCCAACTTTGACTCCGCACTCCTGTCCGAGTTAAGGATTCGAAGGGAAATTGACCGACTCCTTCTCCACTTTTGGAATTTTAAAGTTCAGACTCCCAACTCATTTTCCCCAAAATCAGTCAAACTCCAACTTTCTGACTCCGACTCAACTCCACGACTCCGACTCTACGACTCTGACTTTTACTCTGCAATTCTAGCAGAAGTAAGGACTCGAAGGGAAATCTACCGACTCCGTCTCCAACTTTTGAAATTTTAAAGCTTTCCATTCCTGACTCATTTACCCCAAAATCAGTTCGACTCCAACCCCGCTGGCGTGGCTGCAGCAAGGTTTTACTCTACAGAAATTCGTTCAGTAGGTCACGATTTTTCATTCTCAATCGCACTAAGGATGGTCGGTGGCTATTTCGAAAACCACAGTCCGGCTTCTTCGTCCACACGTGACACCAAACGTGACACTTTTCTCAAAACGAGAGTCGCCTCCAAAGGGGGAAAAAATCAATTTCCGACAAAACATCTCCGGACAAAAGCCGAGAAGAATCAAAGACATCCCACACACAGCTCCACAATTTGACGGAAAATCAAGAAACACTCGAAAGTTTTTTTCTAAGGAGAGACACGGGGAAAAGTGCGAATTTTTTCTTTCCCCTTTCACGTAAGGTATGGGGAGTGTGCTCGGGGTTCATCCGGTCCAGCAATGACCGAAATGAAAAGAAAAAATAAAGAAAGGAACTGGCCGACTCAGGAAACGCTGCATGCATAATCAATTCTTCTGGCGGAGATCTTTGCTTACGCCTTGTTGGTCAGTAGCCATATTATTTTTCATCCGAGGGGTCGCATAGAAGATTCGGAATGAAAGATGGAGTAGCCATGGGAAAATGTAAAAAGAAGCACATTGCGTCCGTCTGCATTTGAATACATCATTTATTAAGAACTTTTCATTTCAGCAAAGTAGATTTGTTTCGATTTCAGTAAAGAGTGAAATACAATCTAACAGCGAAAGTTTCAAGTAATTTGTCTGCGGTTTTTTAATGAACAGAAGAATTAAATATACCCAATTATGTTTAAAAAAACTTGTGCTTTAGCAAGTTTATCAATGCATTTTTTGTCGTAAAATTTTTCTGCATTATTTAGTAGGAAAAAAAATTTTCAAAAAGTGTTCTCTCTGCCGTGGGCAGGTAAAGGGCAGAAACTGAAATATTTTTCATTTTTTCAATATTTTTTGCATTTTTTCATCTATTGTACGTTAGCTTTATTGTACAAGCTAGCTTCTTTGATTTCCGATGAATAAAAGCTTGAAAAAAACATCTAATTTCAACTTTTCGCTATTGCTAGTATTGAACTTAAAACGCGTTTTTTCGAGTATCTCGAAAACTCATTTCTGCGAATACTGCCATTTACCTGCTCACGGTAGTATTATGTTCTAGGAAGGTTAAAAACTCCTAAACGCTCATAAGAATTTGTAAAAATAAGCATTAAAATCTTGCGTCTCTTAAAATGTTTAGAAACTAAGAAATGAAAAATAAAAACAATATACTGACACAAAAATTATTTTAAAAAATGTAAGAAACTAAATATTTTAGACTTAGAACTGTTTTTACCAATTCCAAAAAAAGTAAATGAAAAAATACAAAACAATATCATATTTTAAACATAGTCTCTATTTTTTTCATTTGTTTAGTTAAATAAATAGAAGAGTCAATGAAAAAAATTAACTTAAGAAGTGTAAAGAGTGAAAAACTTAATACATATAACCTAAAGAACTTTTAAATACTTTAAAGACCAAACTTAATTTTTTGCATTTGGTTAGATATCGCATTAGGTTAAAAGGTTGTGTGCACTAGAAAAATTTAAGGAACACAAATCGATTTTTTCTGACTTACAGTGAATCGCTAAATTGATCTAAAAAAAATCAAATGTATAACGGGATGAGAAAGCACAACTTGCAATAATACAATGTCAATAAAGAACGCAAGTATCGTCAGGAAATAGGATGGCAAGTTTGGTTAGTATGTTGCAAAATGTAACAGCATTACTCTCCTTTAACCACAAGGAATCATATATGATTCTCGCAGATATTGGAAACAGTGATTAAAATCTATTGTGCTTCCAAAAACTGTAATGTAATCTTTCTGGACTAGTACGTTGCTTTACGTGCGTTAAAGCAGCTAGCGCCAAATAAGATCTAACAGAATTTGAATCAATTTTGCACAGAGGAAGAAGGAAATTTAAGAAGAGGTGTCCGATATTTTCCAACAATAAAAGTATTACTTCTGACAACCTAGAAAATCTAGAAACAGGTTGCAAAAACTAAATGTAATGATATAAAACATCATTGCAAAGTTTCCTGAAACATTTTTAATTATTTATTCTGAGAAATCAAAAGGTCGGAGATGGAAACCCCATAACCACAAGTTCTGCTTTTAAAGATTCAAATTCTTTAGCATGAATTGCTTCTGCTAAGTAAAGTCGAAAACTTTATTTGAAAGGAGCATAATTTTATAAAAAAAATTCTCCTAATATAAAATATTTCTCCCAAGTAATAAGTCCGGGAGAAATTATGTTCACGTTTTCTCAATATAAAATCGCTTCAAAGCTTTCTGAACCACAATCAAGTTAAATGCTATAGGGGGAGTTTTTAATAGCATGGAAAAAACATTTTATGCATCAGCTGAGAACCTAAAACATTTACTTAAAAGATTATGAGTTGTTACAGGAGTTAAGAAAATACTACTCATTTTTACGGCATTTATATTTTAACTACCTTCTTTTAAAGAACCTGAAGGCGAATCACGGACCATCACATTTTTACCATGCGAATCTTTGTAGTAAGTCCTTCTGAATTTTATTAAATTTTAATCGCAGAAACACGATGAGTTTTCAACTAATAGGATTTTTTCCCGTGGTAAAAAAAAATATTCAACACCAGCGGAAAACTTGACCAATTTTTTCGAAAGTACGGAACACTGTTAAAAAATTTCCGGAAAATTTACGGTAATTGTTACTGGCATCCATGTTGCCAGTAACTATTACCATAAAATCAAATGTTACTGTAAAATTTTACAGTTTCCTCGGTAGGCCACAGCAACCAATTGGAGCTGGGATCGCTTATTTTTCCGGTATAAATTACCGTAAAAATCAGCAATGCGTTAAGTCCGCCATTTTACAGGAACAATTACCAGAAAATCTCTCTGAATTTTTAACAGTGTAGTATCTCTATTGAGAAACATATCTAATGAATGCACATATTTCCTACCATTAATCCCTCTCAACCTCCATGTATTTACCACCTATAGAGAATCATTTTATTCAAAGGAGTTCATAGATAAAACTACACAAGAACTTTACACAGTTAAGAAATATTAAATGTAATGAAATTCAATATTCCGTTTTTATGTGAAAATGAACTGGTGGAAGGTGTTGTTGTCCGTCATGGAATCATGAAAAAAAAAACGTTCTAAAATGCTTGCCAAGAACAACTCGTATCAGTGCTTTTCCTTTGTAGGCACTCATTTTGGGTCAGCGGCTCAGCGCTGGGAGGTATTGTATGGCCCTAGACAAATTTTCTTAGCAAAACTTAAAAATTCTAAGCAAACTTAAATTTACATTTAAAAAAAATACGTTACTTCAAATAAATGTCAGTCACAAAATTTTGTCCATGCTACATTTTTGAGAAAATTTTTATTCAAAGAAAATATTAACTTTCAATAATTTAGCATAAATAAAACATTTAAAATACTTTAGATATTATCAACAAATAAAGCGAAGTTAGTAAACTACATAATGAAAACAGTAACACGTATACGGCCAAGGAAATGACCCCCGTATTTTAAGGTCAAAATGTCCAGCTTCTTTGGTATCCCATATCGCAGCATAAATTTTAGAGTTCAAATAAATTTTTCGAAAAACCGAAAATTTAATAAAAAATCTCTTAATAATCTCACAATGTAAAATATTATACAAAAGTTTCACAAACTACTGAAATACTAAAAGATTCTGAATCATGGAGAATCCAGATGGCCGTTCGTTTTAACCTTTTTAGAAATTCAATCCTTCAACTTGAGCCGACCCCTCGAAATCTTTATTTGAAGGGATTATAAGCCACATTCACTTCCTGTGAAATGTCTGGCAGTTTTCCATCACAGCTGCGAACTTTGAATTTAAGGGAAATTCCGCTCTCCCCTTTGGCTAGAGGCCGGGGGGGGGGGGAATAATACGCTCCCTGATTCTCTGTCAGATTCTGAAGTGTACGAATTTGGAAAGCATACATGATGCAGAATCCATGAAGCTATTTATTTTCCAGAAAGAGAAAAGAAAATTTAAATCCTCATTCAAGTAAGTCTTTTCCACGTCATGTAAAAAAGCAGTTGTGTCCAAAATGTCTTAATAAAAAATAAACAATACCAATTTGAGTACCATACTAGGAATATTCCATATTTTTTGAAAAGAGATGGGAGTTACTTGTCAGCCGTTCATTAAGAGTTAAGGTCTAGCTCAAATGTTTCTGGAAAACATGAGTTATGGTGCTTTCTTTTTTCGGGCACGCCCCTCTGCACCATTCTCTAATTCATTCCTATCACTAACAGTGCACCAATAGCACAGAATAGGATGGCTGACTCATTTGGGTATAAGCAGAATTCTCCAAAAGAGTCATTTCCAGAAACGAATTGATTAAGAGATCAAGAAACCACAACTTAAAATTATCAGCACTAGTCAAAGAACATTGGTAGCAAAAATTGAACTAGAACAGCAAATGAAAGTCAACTTACAGGAGTTCTTGTAAATTTATGTCAAGTTAGAAAGGTTTTCATCCATTGAAATGGGCATTGGGCAAACAATTGGAAGAATATATGTCGACAGCCGTGTCATCAGAGTGTCGAGTAACCGGAGTACCACCATGTGTGTGTGTGTGTGTATAATATATATACATATATATATATATATATATATATATATATATATATATATATATATATATATATATATATATATATATATATCGTTACTTAAAAAGATGAATGGGCGTATCTCTACAATAAATAGCGAAAAAGTTACAGTCCCTCACACTGGTGGCGGTTCTCAAGCGATACAGTAAACTGGAAATCTTTAAATCGGTTTTCTGCAAAATTCTTAAAAGTGGGGATACGCCCATTCGACTTTTTAGCGACGATATGATATATATATATATATATATATATATATATATATATACTTTTTTTGATATATTGTGTAGAACACACATTTCTCCTAATAAGAGAGGAGAAAAACTCATCTTTTGAGACCATTGCGGCGGAACGATGTGCAGAGGTCACCCCAATTCCCTGGTGGACAGGGCAAGCATCTCCGCGTCCATCATGGCATTTTCCCTTTACGGCATCTGCCATCTATTTACGAGTGAGGAGATGGCGGGAACAGCTTGGTCGTGGTGTCGTTAGAACTCAAAAGAGGAGTCGTAAAGGCGCGAAACGTGAGCGAATGTTCATCGCAGCGTTTCCCTTGCAAACGATTGTGAAACACACGCTTACGCAGACTGCCAGCACGCCATTTGTGACCACGAAAATAGATTTCCATCTGAAGGAAGAACGTTTTGTTTTGTTTAGAGGCTTAAAATCTGCTTATGCATCATACAGCTTAACGCGAAGCTTACAGAAGCACAAGAGCGTCCATATGCAAAATTTTAAGGGGGGGGGGGCCTTGAGCTCAGATATTTTCCCCGTGGTTTAACGGGATCTTTTCCCTATAGAAACCGATTTCAGTGCAGATTAGAGTTATTAAAATTTGACAATTTTAATTACTTAATCATTAATTGCTGGAGAAGAAATGTTTTACTTTTTTGCAAAGAAAAAAATACCAAAAGCAAGAAAATTCTGATTTCAAGAATTTTTGGGCCCCCCTGCCCCCTTCCATATGGGCACCCTTGCAGAAGCAAAATAAACACAATAAGCATGCAAAACATTAAAGTGCCATACCACGGAAAACGGTCCTTTTGACCTGCACGTGACACTTCAGACATTTCATTCAAAACAATTATTTAAAAGGGTAATGAACGAAGTTTTGATGTATAAGAAATCACAAACGTATGTGTGACTTCTTAAGCAAAAAAGTTCGTCACTACCTTTTAAAAGTACTTCTTTTTTATGAAATATGGGAACCGTCACGTACTGGACAAAACGACCGTTTTCCGTGGAATGGCCATACATATTTTTTTTCAACTGTTTAAATTCTTATTTCTCAACAAATGAGATATGTTTAATTTACACTGGAACCTTTTCAAAATCTACAATTTGTATCCTTATTATTATATTAATGGAGGAAAAATATTAAGTAATGCATTCAGGAAACTACAAGAGGTTGACTTTGGATGTCCCGCACGTGAAGCAGGCAAATAAATTAAATATAAAGTAACAATTTTATTTAATAAAACTAATACTGGGTCAGGAGTATCTTTTGTACCAAATGTAAAGATTAAAAAATGTGCTTATTCCAATTTGATCAAAATGTTAAAATCTATTACAAAATGTTGGTGAAATTATCGAGTCGGATTGTCCCGCAAGAAACGGTGGAATTGCCCTAAAAAACGCAAAAAGTAAGTAACGAAACACAAAAGCAAAACAAAATATTAAAAGCTTTCACAGATTTTTTTTTCTTTTTCAAATATCAAGACTTTGTACCCTATGCGAGATTTCAAAGAACAAGAAGCCAACAAAAACACAAACTAATTAAGATTTACCTAAAAACAGCTCTGATACTATGGTTCAATTCCAGCAATTAGTTCTCTCTCTCTCTCTCTCTCTCTTTGTGTATATATATATATATATATATATATATATATATATATATATATATATATATATATATATATATATATATATATATATATATATTTATATTTATATTTATACATCCTGTTCAAATTTTTCATCGTTAAAAAACTTTTTTTTACTCCACTCAAGTTCAAATACATTTTTTTAAACTTTGATGCTAATACAGTTCTATCAAACACTAACTCATTAATTAAATTTAGTTAATAATTTATATATGGCAGAATAAAAAGCGAATAAATAGTAGCAAACAAAAACAATAGTCAAACCCCATTTATAGAGAAGAAAATATAAAACAACAAGGAAATTTGTTTTCTATTTTGACACTTAATATTGTGAATCTGACGTACTGTCAGCCCCGCTTAATCGGGTAACGGATAAACGAATACCCCGCTTATACGAATAAAACCTCCTGGAACCGGATATTTCCCCAAACGCATTTTTTAAGTTCCTCGCCTAACAGAATAAATTCCCCGGATAATCGAATAATATTGATCAGCTTTTGCAAATATTTTTGCTGAGAAAAATTTAGTTAGAAAGAGTTATTATCTTCAGGAATTGTGAATACTAACATATTTCTTATTATATGGGTATATAAATACGTAGTTTGCACATAAAAGCAAATATTTCACTTTTCTCGTGTCATATTTTTTAAACTTCTCAAAAGACAACAATTTCTATTAAAAAGTTATAAATGTAAATTGTTATGAATAGTTTCGGTTTGATTACATGACAAAACTTTATAATACGGAGCAACTACGACGGGACCAAGCCCGATATTTTTAATTTCCGATTATTACTAATAATATTTTTTGTGTGTAAATCAGATGCGATTAGTTGGAGAAAATATAACGATTGAAATACCACGAACTACGCACGCTAAATCAAACTGTCTAGTTCATAAAAAAATTCAAAACGAAATATTTTTGATACAGTGTTTGAAGATTCTACTTTCTTTATTACTAATAATAAAGCTGAAAGTCGCTCTGTCCGGATCTCTGTCTGTCAGGATCTCTGTGACGCGCATAGCGCCTAGACCGTTCTGCCGATTTTTATGAAATTTGGCACAAAGTTAGTTTGTAGCATGGGGGTGTGCACCTCGAAGCGATTTTTCGAAAAATTCGATGTGGTTCTTTTTCTATTCCAATTTTAAGAACAAAGTTATCATAAGATGGACGAATAAACTACGAAATTATCATAACGTGGAACCGTAACATGGGCACAAGCCAATTGGCGAGGTACGAAATTATCATAACGTGGAACCGCAACATAGGTACAAGCCAATTGGCGAGAAAATTCACCATACAGTATTTGTAAATATACAGACGAACCAAAAGACCTTTTAACTTTTCTATTACGGGCAAAGCCGTGCGAGTACCACTAGTGGTTAATAAATTTATAGCAGTTTTATCAATTGTTACTTTAAAAATAATGATAATGAAAAATATTCATGCGTGCATTTGCCTGTTATTTCGCATAGCAATGTTTTCTTGACGAATAATATCTAATTTTTTATTCTCAAATTTGACCCAAATTAGTGTCAGGCCTAACTTAGAGAGAGAAATATTTAGCGATGTTCAGCTTTCTCTGGTCATTTTCTCATCAACGTTTTTGCCTCCAAATTATTTCGTTAGCTTAACTCGTGAAATAATTCTACCGGAAGAGATCAGTAGCAATCTCTGTAAAACTTGCTTTCTTACACGGACACCATAATAGCAGAAAAGCTATGCAACTGGCTGAAGAGAAAATTGAAATGGTTTGAGTGAATGCGATGATGAATGCATTTCAAAAAAGTGATAATTATAGTATTGTAATAAAATAGCAATATAAGGATTTAAAAAAAGATAAAACTAATAACATAGTAATAAATAACAATAGTGAAAAAAATATATAATAATAATAAATATTAATACAATAAAAATAACAAAAATGATATATATATATATATATATATATATATATTGATAATAATAACACAAACAAAAATAATAATAGTGCTGATAATATTAACAATAATTAGAAGAAGAATGTTATCGTCAAAATACCGAAGTGAACATAATATAAAATATAAATACCTAAAATAAACATGACGCATTATTAACAGGAAAAAAAAGTTTCCATGATTTTCTAAGGTTATTTCTAGGTTGTTTTTTACACAGACACTTCATATCAAATTCTCCAGAAATTTAAAAATAAATTGCTAGCTTTGTAGAAAATTTGCACTTTTTAATAATTTCTGAGAAACCTTTAAACTAATTAAGCTAAGGTGTAACAAAAGCGAACGTCGTAAGATGGAAAAAAATGTGTGAAAAATTTATTTATTATGCCATGACTAATTACGGTATTCTTAATTAATTAAGTAAAAACGATCTTTTCATGCCTCAGGCAGCCTTTTCTTTTGCGCATAATCAGCTAATCATAATTTAAAAAATATCACTTTTTACCATTTTCGTCATTAAATATACAAAGCCCTGAGGTTCAAAAACGACAGAGATAAGATTTAAATTGCAAATATATCGCTTAAAAGTTTTTCTAATGACAGCTAAAGACTCATTTTAAAGTAGATTTTTTTTCCGTTTTCACTACATCTGAATATCCAGATTCTTAAAAAAAAAAATTATTTCTTTATTGTCTTATATTAGTAAAAGGAAATATTATGTTTGATGATAAAATATTTTTAAAAAAATATTCTAAAAACTATTTTTATAAGCTTGACTCGCAATAAAGTATGCAATAAAATAAGTACATGATTTCTTGAAAACAATACTCAAAAATTGGCAAGTAGTCGTAATATTATTATATGTTAATTTTATTTAGGTTAATTTTTAAGTAGCCAATAAACTTTAAATTCAAATTTTGATGGAAGAAATATGCGGTCTACAGTTTTGTGTGAGCAGCTTTTGCTATACCGTTTTTTTTTTCTCTCTCAATTTTTAATTTAAATTTTATTGGCTGCCTTAGAACTAACCGAAAAAAAAGATATTAAGATTAACTACAATTTACGAGTATTGTAATCAAGAAATCATATACTTACTAGCTACGTCGCTCGGCTTTGCACGGTCTACCTCTAAAATAAAAGTTATGTCAAGTGACGCGTGTTCAACAACTAGGCTTGAACAAAAAAAAATCAGTAAAATTTTGTGGTAGATTGTGGAAAAAAACCAAAAAGGAAACATTTGAAATCCCCCGATTACAGGCCCCAAAACAAAATACAGAATTTTATTTGTTCAAATACCAGAAAACACAATGGCAACAGATCGTTCTTCTCAATGATTTTCTTCACCGCAACAGATTTTAATAAAAGCGTTGTTACGGAAAGTTGAGTTGAAGCACTGAATAATAATTTGAATGGAGGAAAGCCTTCGAAAAATAGGGACTTTGTGTCGAAATCTAAGTGTCGTAATTAATAGTTTTTAATTGATATCTCCGCTAATTATTATCGGAGGATTATGTTAAATAGCCAGACATGAAGACGGGAAGATTACGAATCCATCGATACCTGGTTTGATGGTCAGTTCACTGTCGTTCGGGAGAAGTAACTCGGACATAGATACATAGATGACTACATAGATACATAGGTACAAACATAGATACATACGCTCAGTTTTTAATTATATAAGATTTTATTTCATACTTTTTAGTGCGAACCAAGCATAGAGAAGTGGTCTAAAAATATAAAAACATATTTTAACGCTAAAGTTTTTTCTCTGTTAAATTTATTTGAGGTGAAACTTTTTGCAAAACAGTTAGAGAATGGCACATGTTGTTGTTTCGAAATAGATACCTCGACCACTTCGAATTCAAACTTTCCTGTGGTTCAAAATGGCGGATGAAGAACTCTGCAGGGAAGTCAACCATCTACATTTTGCGTAGCGGGTGTACGTAACGATCCGACTTTTCGTCCGGATAATGAATGCAGACGATCCAGTCGTTTGCCGAAATGGAACGCTCCCTTGACAGCTAGGTCTGGGAAATTCATATTTATTTACTCCCAGTTTACTACGTGTGATAAATCATGGCGAAGAAAAGTTTGCAACTTTAACGAATGTCAAGGACGAAAACGAAAGCGACAGGTAGTTGTGCTCAGTGAGAAATGCACCAATGTTATCTGGAGGTGTTGCAAAAAAATTGTTTCTTTTTTATTCCTTTGTAGAATGGAAACCGGAACTGTTTGCCGCATTAATAAGTTTGAAATATGAGAGAATTTTCGGGTTTAACATCCCATTCAATTCTGAGATATATGATCTTTCAGATAAGTTTAGAGTTATAGTGAAAAGAAAATACTGAATATATGCTGTAACTTTTTCGGTGACGATTTTGTTTCTATTTTTCACATTTTTCTTGAAAATTCTTTATTGATTATCTTTTGATTATGACTCTGCAAAACAACTTTTCAGCACTCTTAGTTGACTGAACTATCATAACCAACATTCTGCAAAAACTTGTTCTGAAATTATAAATGCGAATACTTTTTGATGAATATTTGCACGTTTAGTTTTTCATGACACAGCATGAAATGGCTTTTAGTGTCCACTGCAAGTCAAAAAAAAAGTCGATAAATCAGAAATAGCGATAAAATTAAATCAAAATTACTTTATTTTACTTTGGATCTACATTTTGCGCCGATAACGACGTAAATGAAATTACTAGAGGGAGACAAAACTTTTTCATTGCTCCAAAAATGTGAATTTTCGCTACGTACTATTAACGCGCACACTTGTGCACGAAGTGCGGAAGATGACCAATAAAAAAACCGGTAATTAGGGTTGCTTATCGCAGAATGTCATTGAGTTCTGATACAGTGAATGTGTAGTGGCCTTATGAAAAATAAGCAGCAAAACTAAGTTAGAGAACTTTTGCTTTGTGAGTTCAAGCTAGGCCATAATGAAGCCGAAGCTAAGCGAAACAAATGCTGTGCTAGAGGTGAAGGCTACATCCCTGTAACAAGATGGTTATTTATAGCATTTATCTTAATCATTATTATTATAGTTACTATTATCATCATAATAATCATAATAAAATATTATCGTCGAGGTATCGAAAAACTGAGTGAAAATTGACCTAAGACATTAGAACATGATGGCTTGGTAGCTCAGGGATTAGTTTCCAACAAAAAAAGTGCGGGAGCCTTACAGTCTTACGAACTTCTTTCCATCCACAAATAACCTTAATTCCGTCAAATCTGTAAAAGTTTATAACACATAATTACAGACACGCTTTTGAGCAGAGCTGTCCTGAGCTTCCACGCAAATTAAACCCAGCTGGTACTTCAAAAGTCGAGTTTCTAAAGTTAACAAAACATTGCTAAAAAAATTGGAATTGACTATGACTCACCTTAATAGTTTCCATAAAGAACTAGTTTAAGGTTAACAATCGCGTTCTTCCTGTCAACTGACTTCTAGAATGTCACTATCATCAAAAACCAATTAAAAAAAACATGCATTTCTTGAATGAAAATCCCGAGTTCTAGCATGTAACAGTTAAGTTTGTTATGACATTTCATAGAAACATCGTCAGTGGAAATGAGAAATGCAAAATTAATGTTTTCGATTCAAGCATAAATCGATTGATCTGAAAACCACTTGATTCAAATACCTTTTAGTTTTTAGACCTGAAGGCAGAAACAAAAGTCGTTCATTAAGATCGTTACAAATAAAAATGTTTTCGAAGTTCTATTCAGTAGCAGGTGGAAAAACCGATTGCGTGACATTGCAGTGCTTTTAATACTCTACAACGAAACATTTCAAAGGTACAATTTGTTTCATGAGCAGTACAATAATAATGCAAAATGCCTCTAAAATATAATATCAAAAAGTATGAAACTAAAACTCTTTACGAGTTGTGTTAATTATGTTCAATGTAAGGTGATAAAGTGGTAATCAGGGACGCATCAAAAGAGGTTTAGGGGTAAAAAAAACCGGCAAAAGCTTTTGTCGAACGTCTTTACATCCAAAACTAACGCCACATCTTTTGCATCAAAAAGGGGGTATCTTTTTGCTGTTTGTTGTGATCCTAATATCGTGCTCTTACGATAAAAATACACGAAGTCGGTGCTTATATGATATTAAGTTAGGATTTACTTTACACTTTTGTATCAGTTACGTGTCTTGGTTTTTGAAGATTAGAAAACTCTAAACGAAGTTATGTAAAGTAAACCAGCAAACAGGGTCTAAATGTAGTAAATACTACATTGAGATATATTCTACAATCTTTACTAATAATAAAGCTGAAAGTCTGTGTCTCCGGATGTCTGGATCTATGTATGTATGTTACGCCCATAGCATCTAGTCCGTTCGGCCGATTTTCATGAAATTTGGCACAGAATTCGTTCGTAGCATAGGGGTGAGCACCTCGAAGAGATTTTTTGAAAATTCCATTTTGTTCTTTTTCTATTCCACTTTTAAGAACATTTTACAGAGCAAATTATCATACCGTGGACGAGTAAATTACCAAAATTATCATAACGTGGAAGCGTAACATGGGAGAGCAAATTAACACAGCAAATTGGCGAGAAATTCATCATCCATTATTTGTAAATATACAGGCGAACCAAATGGCCTTTTCATTTTTCTACTACGGGAAAAGCCGTGCGGGTACCACTAGTGAAGAAATAAACTTGTAAATACAAAACTGCAATTTTTTTTATACGATTGAACTTGATTACAAATACCGTTGGTAGCTATGGATAAAATTCGGCTGTGGTAAACTATAGAAGAGTTGAGAACGATGTAAATAGTCAGACGAAGCTCCCCCCCCCCGTAAAAAAAAAGAGATCGCTAGATATAAAGGGACTCGTATGAAAGATGCAAATGAGGGTGGTAAGAAGTAACAGCACAGAGATAAGACAAAACCTTTTTTTTCTTCGAAGATATTCTTTTATGACGATGGATTTTTGTTCAAGCATTCATGGAACAAAATACAATCGAGCTCGCTTATTAGGATATCACGTGAAAGAATATCCCGTTTAATGTAATAAACTTTCGATGTATGATACCGCGATAATTTGTCATTTTTATCCCGGATAATGGAATATCATGCTTATTAAAATACTTTTTCTTTCCCAATTGGCCATTTCATTAAGCGGGTTTGACTTGAATCGAATTGTAGGGCAAAACATTTGTGCTTACGTAGTTGTAGTTGACAATTTCTAAAATAAGTTATTTGTATATAAGAAGAATGTCGTGTAAACTTGATCTATAGAGTTTATAGACAAAATTTCGTTACAGGTCCGTAAACGTACTTAAAATGAATCTATACTGATTTATAGAATTGATTATTATTCCACATTTTTCCTATTATTCATAATGTATTCATTTTCTCAAACAAATCTAGAATTTTTCAAAAAGAAGTTTTTTCTACTTCAGAATGTAGAACGATTTATGTAAAGACTTTGGAAATGTCCCTTCCCTCTTCCCATTTTTTTTTCTTTCTCCACCTTTTTTCATCTCCACATCTACAGCTGTCTTTCAGCCAATCTAACCAATCCAATCGTCCACTCAATCACTGCAACCGGTTGACATTTATTTCTTCTTTTCAGGTTGAATAATAAAGTGGTAGCTCTGAAGGAAATCCGACTTCAGCCAGAAGAGGGCGCTCCCTTCACTGCCATCCGAGAAGGTAATCGATGGATTTCTCTTTTCCACCCCTATCTCCTCTGGGGGAGGGGTGCACCTATAGAAAGTTTCCCGAAGTGAAGGGATTGCGTCGACAGGTCATTTAGAATCTCCGGATGACGGTTTAGCTGCTGCGCCAGAAAGAAAAATGATATCATACGATTTCTGTTTTAATCAATCATGCCACTTTTTTCCACCTGCAGTAGCCACTAACGTTTTGCACACAAAAATCTTCAGATAATGACGTGATACCTAATTCAACCGCATTACCCCAATACGTCATCTAGCATATGAATTTGGTTTTCCTAAAACACGAATTTAAATGCGAATTTTTTGTTTCTTCCTTTTCACTTCGGGAAATTCAAAAAATAAATATACAGTGAAACCTGTGTAAGTTGACCACTAGCGGAGCACTACTTTAGTGGTCAATTTAAACAGGTGGTCAACTTACAGAGGTTGATTTATATGATAAGGGCTATTTCCGTGCCTGAAAAAAGTGGTCAACTTAGACAGGTGGTCAACTTACAAGGGTGGTCAACTTCACAAGTTTTACTGTATTTCTGCACTTCATTAAATACACAAATCAAATTCTTACTTTCTATAAAAGAAGATTTTTAATGGCATAATTATGTAAACTGTATAAAGTATGTTCTCCGCCAACATAGGGCTACAAAAACTCACATTCACAACTCCATCATAATGACTAAACTGTTCCGTATCATTTCTTTGCTGTTGTCATTACAAAAAAAAAAAAAAGAATGGAAAACGTAAACGATGAATAAAAACAGATGTTAATAAGAATTTTATGCATTTCAGACGATAGTAAGTATCAAAATTAAGAGCAAAACACAGAAAACGATAAATTTACAATCAGCCGTAGCCAAGGGCGCTCATATGGGGGGCAAGTGGGGGTTCAAGCCCCCCCCCCTTTGAAATTAGAACTTCCTTTCTTTTAGTAATTTGCAAAAATGTAAAAATATTTCTTCTCCAGTAATTAATGAATAAGTTATTAAAAATGTCAAAGTTTAATAACTAATCAGTACTGAAATCGGTTTCTATGGGGGAAATATCCTGCTAAAACATGGGGGAAATATCTGAGCCCCCCCCCCTTAAAATTTTGCATATGGGCGCCCTTGGCCGTAGCCATTCTTTAATGGGAGATCATGGTTCCAGAATTAATTAGGAAGATCTTAGAGAAAAATATGCTAAGGAGCATTTTCTGAGAACCGAGATTTTGGGGCGGATAAACATGCCTTTTTTGCGGTTTGTACAAAAGTAAATTATATTATACACTTTAGACAATAAGTTTTCTTTTTGCTGATGTTAAGGTCCTGATGCTGTAGACCTACTGCACAAGAGGCAGTTAGTTGAATCAACTTTTCTAAAAAGTTGCTTGCGAACTAGCGTTTTTCGTTATCTTCACCCGAGGCAGCCTAGTTGAATCAACTTTCCTTCTAATAAGCCGAAGTTATTCGAGCAGCTGCTCTACAACACTGTTAAAACTGAACCAGGTTGACTCAAATAGTTTAATCGTGTGTGGAGCAAAACTTAGCAATGTCCCAATGTGTTGAATCTTCTAAAAAGTGGATTCAAATCGTTGGGATGAGAATGATAGCGGCGCCTGTACCAGGCGTGCCTGAAGAGTTGACTGGTGTGTGAAAGATGCCGGGTGATTCCTTCACTTTTCTACCTGGTTATTTCATCAAAATAACAGCCCGTTAAAAAGTTGATTCAAGTAAGTTGCATCGTGTAAAGGGGAGGCCTTAATGCAGCTGTTCTCAATCAGGGGGAGGGGTTTCAGCCCTCTTTAGGGGGTGCAGTAGAATTTCAGGGGAGGCTTGAATGCTTAAAAAATAAAATTATAAAGTAAAACTAAGTATAATTTGCCCAGTATTGTGGTTGCGGTTTTTAAATTTTATCACTTTTTTTTGGTTTTAAGTGCAGCTTTCATCTACATATTTCTGTGAATCTAGATTTTCAACATTAGCATACATAAATTCACAACCTCTTGCATGGCATTGCAAGTAGCCTGAGGTGTGCTGTCTCAAAACTACAACTTAATATTGAAAATCGTGTTAAGGAAAACGACGGCAGCCCTCCTATTGATGTTGAGAAAGTGACTGGTATTACATGCCAACCTCAGCTAGATCTTATATCACCTATTTGCATTTTAGTCTTAGGATTCTTTGATTTCACGAGCTTTAATAATATGTTCAAAGTAAAATTATGCGCAGTTATACTAAACTTCGTACATGAACTTTAATTTTCTTTAATTATCAGCTTCAACTATCCTAACCAGGTCCAGTTTCAAATTCCGATTATCTGATTGTACTGCTGGTACTAACCACCTATATTAGTGGTACTGGTGGAAGTGGGCGAGACCTCACACCAGTCTTCAAAGCGGGGGGTTCAGAGCGCAAAAGTTTGAAAATCTCTGATTTAATGTAATGTAAAAAACAATAATAATTTATAAATTATTCGTTTTCGATAATAATTTTAAACCTATGGGGCACATATGTCCCCTAAAGTTGATTGATATCATGGCTAATGTACTTCATTTCACTTCATGAAACTCGAATTTAAAGGAGAAACACGAATCGAAAGTACCATTTAGCTTCCCAGTATCTATTACAGGTAGACCACTACAGCCAACTCTACTCATATGTAACTCAATTTCATCTTAAAAAAGAAATGATTTGAAAGAAATGATACCATTTGTCTTTCCCATACATTAAATTACATTCGACGATCATTTTCAAAATTTACGATGGCTCCGAATGAGGTCTCTTCGTATGGTATGAATAAGTCTCCAAAATTTATCGACAAGAACAGAATAATATGTTCACGAATTACATGTACAATTCCAAAATCGACATGTAATAGACTCGATTGGCCTGTTGTCTGCATATGAGACTCTGGGTCATCTAAAGTATATTTAAGAAAATGTAATTTTGCATGAAAGACGGTGAAATCGATAAATAGTGCTCAAGTCAGGAAAATTCGGATGTATATAACAGGATTAAGTAGACTTAATGTTTAATATTTGTGAAAACTGTTGGGGAATGTGGGGCAAAGTGAAATAGTTCATTTCATTTACTAATTCAATCTTTTATCAAATCACTTACATACTCATTTATTAATTTCCTTATTTTCTTATTCATTCACTATTTTACTCACACATTTATCTTTTCTCATAGATAAACTTATTTATTTATTAGTTTATTGATTTATAATTTGTTTGTTTATTCATTTATCTGATCAAAAATATCTTTAATAATCCAATAGAAAATATTTCCTTATAATAATATTTCATTTTTCACATTGCCCCATGAAAAAAAAAAGTGAAAAATTCCTACATTTTTATAGCGGTAAAATTACTGCCAAAAATAAATAAAAATGTTTGAATGCAAGTTACATTGTAAAATACATTGTTATTTCTTTATATGCCGTAATTTTCAGAAAAAAAATTCCATTTTGTTCATTCGAAAAAAAGTAAGTTATCTTAACTATTTCGCTTTGCCTCACATTCCCCTACTTAATCTAGTTATAGGTTAATCCGACGAGTGAATAAACACAAATTCAGTGAAAGAACAGTTGGAGCACCTAGAAAGGAGGTGTTAGAGTCAACATTAAAAATTTGCGCATAACTAGTAGAAATGGTAGGAGAAATCCTCTTCTGGTTTTGTGACAAGAGGTGGTAATGGTAACTCTGGTAGGTGATACTATACAGCTTGATTTAGGAAAACTTTTCAATGAAAGCCGACCCAGAATTTGAACTTTAGCACGCGTTTTACTCAAAATTTTAAAACGTTCACTTACCTCACTTTGTTCCTCACTTCCTCAGTCCCTATTTTTCTTAATTAGGTCTTAAATTTTGTTTTTTAATCGGAACTTGCAGCAGTAAACTCTTGTGATAAAATTTCAGTAAGAAATCAACAAGAACATTTTGCTTTTATCCACTTGCTAGACATGTATTTTACAGGGATGCTGCTGCACTTTTCATTAATCTCCAAAAATATTGATGTTCCTTTTTTACTTCCTTTTACAAAAAAGGAAGTATAGTATTCGCAAAAAAAAAAAAAATTTCACTCAAAAATCGGCCTTAATTTCCATTTTGCTTACCCCCGAATGAATGTTGGGGTTTTTTTTTTCCGACTCGACCACACGGGGATAAGTGCCTAAAAACGGACAGACACGCGAAATACCCATTTTGACGATTCCCGAGTTAATTACAACGACTTTTCTCGTGGCGTCTGTATGTACGTATGTGCGTATGTATGTCGCATAACTCAAGAACGGTATGCCCTAGAAAGTTGAAATGTGGTACGTAGACTCCTAGTAGGGTCTAGTTGTGCACCTCCTCTTTTGGTTGCATTCGGATGTTCCTAAGGGGGTCTTTTGCCCCTTTTTGGATGGAAATCATTATTAATTTCGATGTAAACTCAAGTGGTGTTATAATTTGGCGGACACTTGGCGATATATCACCAGTCTTTTGGTCACCAAGTTTTGTCACCAACATGGCGACAAATTTGGCGATTTTTTTTTTTTTAAATCTGGTTTCGATCTGGCCACTGTTGGTTATATTTAGAGAGTAAACTATTGAATCACATTAAAATTGCCAATAATGGGAAAATGACATTAAATTGGAGTAAAAGGAAGTCATGTGATGCACACATCAGCTCGGTTTTTTTTTTTTTTTTTGTGATTGCCTTTACCAATAAAAATGCCTTTTATGTCATGAGCCAAATGTAGTTTTTAATGTTGTTATGAAAGTCTGAAATTTAAACTGAGGCAATGAGGAACAAAGGGATGTGAGAGAATTTTTAAAGTTTTGAGTAAAACGCATGCTAAGTTCAAAATTCGGGCAAACTTTCACATAAAATTTTTTTAAATCATGCTGTATAGCAGCTCCTACCAGACTTACCATTACAATCTATTGCCATTTTAACAGAAGAGTATTTCTCAGACCATTTATGCTAGTTATGTCCAAATTTTTAATTTTGGCTTTTGAACTCTTTTTCTTCTTGGGGTCTCAACCGTCCATAAGTGCTCATTTACAGAGCAGAGTACTCAACCAACGCCTCCTAAATACTTAATGCCTATCGCTTTCTCGCTTTTAGCATAGAGCAAAATGATCCCAGTAAGCACAATTTCGGTACTTTCGCTACTGCCGTTTATCGAAGGTCGAAAGTATTGGAAATTAATAGGGGAGAACACAATTGGTTAACGTCTAAATTTAAATTTTGAAGTTGACCAATTAACAATTTGATTTTAATTGTTTGGATTCATCGTCATAGCAACGTCATCCATGTATTGCCGCTAGGTAGCGTTGTTAGTGTACCGGCGGAGGACCACTTTTAGAAGTAAATGTGATAGGCATTTAGTATTAAGGAGGCGTTGACTCTACATAGCTCCATAACCAATATTAGCCTAAAATACAATACTTTCCTTAAAACGGTAACTTACTTTTTGATGCTACTTCAACGTTGTTATAAATAAAGAGATACGTCAGCATTTTTATTGCTATTACATTCAATCTGCTATTTGTTTACTGCATCATATCAATCTGTTCATCTTTATCGTCATTGTTTTTTCTCCTTTACGTACAGCTTCCCTGCTGCGTGGCCTGAAACACGCGAATATCGTCACCCTTCATGACATCATCCACACAAGAGAAACACTCACATTCGTCTTTGAATATGTTGTAAGTATCACCTTGACAGCTAATCTAAGTTCATCTAACGGTAATATGCTCGAGTGAAGAATAGTGTGGCTCTGGTAACTAAATGCTTGATTTTAGACGAGCTCATTTAAGTTTGGGTTGAAAATGAAAAAATTCTTACATATATTGGCACAGCACCATTCATTGTTATAGCAATGCAAACCTACTTTCTTCACACCTATTTTAAAAAATGGAATCGTCTAAGTCTCAGCGGGTTTTAAGTAGTCAACTATCACAGGCAGACTTGGTTTGACACGAAAACGCGTTAACATAAACTGGCTTACACTAAATAGTACTGCGATTTTAACAAAATACTATGTACTTCCCTATACTATAACACTACATGTTGGGTCCGAATATTTTTGACTGAATAGTGTATATGTTACGCTGAAGGTCTAAGTCTCAGCGGGTTTTAAGTAGTCAACTATCACAGGCAGACTTGGTTTGACACGAAAACGCGTTAACATAAACTGGCTCACACTAAATAGTACTGCGATTTTAATAAAATACTTTGTACTTCCGTATACTATAACACTACATGTTGGGTCCGAATATTTTTGGCTGAATAGTGTATATGTTACACTGAAGGACCGAACTAAGCGAATATCAACATTTACTAATTAAAATGTATCCCAGAATGAGAAAATTTGCGGCCTGAAGCAATATTACATGCGTCTCAAAGTAGCAGCCGTCGCAATGACGAGCTATATTCACAAGCTTTCACCGATTGTTGCGTTGACGTTGCGACGCGTGTATTATAGCTACAGGTCGCAAATTTTAACGATTGTGTTAATTGACACAATCGTTTAACGACCTGTCTTAAAAACTAAAATGGTCATATGTTACCATATAACTCTTGCTTGCCACCATATTTTCTACTTTCCCTCCAAGTTAGTACACGGCATTCTGGGACACCCTGTATAACTTAACATTCGGTCATTCGCCAATATGTTGGCACTGTGATTGTTAAAATGCACTGGCAAATGTCAACATTTATCAGGTTTGGGTTATTCATAGTGGCTCGAGCCTTGATGATGTCTACCTCTTTTTCGGGAAGGGCAATTGGAGCTTAGTTGGGCAACTTTTGCAGAAGTTCCGCAAAGGTAGTATCAAATCCGCGTCAAATTTTCTCTGAACTCCCCTAAAAGAGGTAAATATTGTCAAGCTTATCGTTCAAGTAACCAGAGCCGCACTACAACAAAATGTGTGGGTGTGTGCGCGCGCGCTATTTCAGGAAAACCACAATCCCTTTAAAGATGTGAAACCCGATTTTACGTTTCTCGAAGCCACCTTTTTTCCGCATTTCACTTTTTTTTTCATGACGTCCCATTTTCTCTGTATTCTAATTACGTTAATTTAACCCGGATTGTAAGTTTGCTATTTGAATTTCCCACATTTTGCATTTTACTTTTTTTCTGGGAAGAAATAAAAAGGGTTCTATACTAAGCAATTCGCAACTCCAATAAACTATAGGGAGCGCTGCAGCGATTGTCTAATGGCGGATGAAAAAGGTAAAACAAACAAATGCCGTAGCTTATAACTTGCTTTGACGCTTAGTGAATGGCAGAAATTTTTCATCGTGTTTGTAGGAAGCTTTCTTTTCTATTCTTCTGAAATTACATTACACCACAAACTGTCTGAAGCCTGTATTTTATTCCAAAGAAAACACGTAGAATGGAATGTTTTACCTTTTCTTTAGTATTGTTAATCACCGCAAGGTAGCGTATTCGAGCTCTGGAATTGCGAATATGTTTCATTTGTGCTTTTTTAAAGTTAATCCATATTGTTGGAAGTTAATCTATGAAAACAGAAATGTTACTGCTCCATCCGTAGACGTCCTCATGACCTTTTCGTCTACCAATGAAAACGAACAAGAAGAACCGAACGCACAGCCTGTCCCTTCTTTCAATATTGTATTGTTACAAATAGTGAAAGACTTTTCTTTCTCATAAAGACCATGAAAAGAACTTGCAAAATGTTCCAATCCTGGAAGATACTACATTTTGAACTCAATGACTAAACAACAATCCACTATAAAGGGTTATTTTCAACCTAAACGCTCGAATTCGAAACTAAATTTGTTAAAATGATCAAAATGGTATGTTTAAGAATGTTCTTTTCGTAAAATATAGATACTGTAACTTTTGAAAGAGTCATCGTTACTACCTGTTTAATTTTTGCTTTCTAAGTGTTTCTCGTATTTTACGTTTTTTAACCCAGTCCTTTCAGAAACTTAAAATTAGGGTTTCACTGTTCTCGTTTTTTGACAACATTTGGTGCATTTTAAGTATTTTGGAAAATATTTGAGCCCAAAACTCCGACAAGTGAAACTGCTGCAGAAAATGACAAAGAGCAGCCACTGTTGATTCGTCCCATGCGAGGACGAAGGAAGGAGAAGAAAATGACTGAAAAAATCGATCTGAAGTTCTCTCCGGGTCCCGAGAGAAGCACAATATTTTCTAGAACGTGCAGAAATAAGTCGGGATAGATCAGGTGGCCACACCAGGGTAGTCACGTGACATGATCGTTGAAGTTTCCCGTGTTTGCCGGGAGATTTTTCATTAGTGATGTTTGAAAAAAAATGGTTTTTGTTAGAAGCAATCACTTTAGCTACATAAATGTCGACAGTTAAAACTATCTGAAAGATGAAGTCGCACAATGCAGTTTTTATTACTAAATGTTGTTAAGAGGGTTCGTTACATTTTTTGAGGCGTCGTAAGGGGTTTTCAATTTTCAGAATATGTGGCTACATCAGCGTATATTTTTAACCATCAAATTACAATTTCAAAGCACGTCAGTAGCATTATAAATCAAATATACCTGTATGCAAGATATAATCTAAAAAGTACCCGTCACAGAGCGAAAAAGAGCTTAGTTTATATATATATATATATATATATATATATATATATATATATATATATATATAATTCATTTTTTTCTTCTTCTTTTTTGTGCATCTAAGAATTAACTGCTTTTTTTTTCAACTGCTATTGACTTGATTATGCAATTCTTCCAGATAGTAGATTAGTAAATTATCGAAATTGTGAAGTTGCATCATTCAAAGAAAATACAGCTTTACTTTAATTAGACGTATGAGTTAAATTGTTTAAGCTATATTTATGGAAGAACTGAATGATAAAATGCAATAATTTTAAAGTAGTTTGGACAAACAGTAAAATTAGTCAGGTTTCCATGCCCGTTGCTGCCTGACTAACCCTACTGCTTGAGAAATGATTGGACTAGCCATCAAATTCTCAAAATCGAACATTTAATTTGATAGATAATCCAATTATTGATGAGCCATCTGTTTAAAAATATTGTTAATTTGTTCTAACAAAAATGTAACAAACATCATTTACTTAAAACAACGCACACACTCGTAGACAAGATAACTCGTAGTTCTGACGCTACATCCATACTTTACTTTACGAACTGTAAAAAAACAGTTTTCAGCAAGAAATAAATTTTCATACTTTAGTTTTCAATTTTTTATTTAGCCCACGGGGCACAAGAAGCCCACAAAACTGACCCACGTGCCTCAATGTTTATGTTAGATGTTACGAGAAAAACACGGAGTTTTCCAAAACAACAGATTAACCTTCATTCGGTATCAAGAATTAATACTTCAAATTTGGAATTAATGCAAATTGGTTTCTGAACAAGAAGTTCCGTCTAGAACTAGACGAGCCTACTTTCCCGTATACCCATACTACTTTCTAGTACCTGATCAATATTCTCAAAAATAGCTAAAATCGCAAATTTTTTCAAACATATTTTTTTTAATATTTTAAGCTGATTTCTAGGAATAAAATATTCCTTACTTTTCTTCAAAAAACGAACAAATAAAATAGCAGCACCTTTTAAACAAAGCAGCTAATACACTTCTTTCCATTAAAAAAATTTTTTAACAGCTTTTAAAACGAAAAAATAATAATAAGTTCATTAAAATAAATACATCATATAAAAAAAAATCGTTTCTTTTTCCCCTGTTGCCGAAAATAATTTTTTAAACGAATTAATGCACTTACCAAAATAAAAAAAAACAATAAAATGTCAACTTAAAGAAATAATTTTCATTGTCAAAAAAAAAAAAAATCGTCTGCGCATATTTTTCGAGTTTATTCACCGAAAACCAAATACCTAAATTAAAACTTTAGCGTGAAAATAAAAACAAATCATATCAACAATAATTATTTCACAGTTAAAACCACAGCAGCGAGTCGGAGTCGGAGTCAATCTCATTTTGGGATAAAAGAGTCGGAGTCGAATATCCAAGAATCGGTCAGTCATTTGTCCTCCGTGTATAAATGTTTGCCAAAGCTACGAAGTCAGAGTCGAAGTCGGGGAGTCGGAGTCCGATTAATTGTCGGGAACAGGAGTCAGAGTCGGTGTCAGGTCCCCCTAAATTCTCGGAGTCGGAGTCGGGAGTAGGTCGTCAAGAGCTATTTCCAACAAAGTTTGTTTGAAGTAAATCCGCCTTCAAGTACGGAATCTACATTGACTTTCAGTTTCCCCGTAGGCGCTAATGTTAAGGGATTTGAACTGTTCAAAATTGAACGGAAAATTGTTCAAATCAAAAAGATATCTTATATACAAGTTTTTTATCAAAAGCTTTTTCCTACAAAGTTTGTTTGAAGCAAATTCGCCTCACAGTTCGGAATTGCTTTGAATTTCCCCGTAGGCGCTAATGTTAAGTTTTTTTGAACTGTTCAAAATTGAACAAAAAATAGTTCAAATCAAAAAGTGAAATATGGGAATGAGGTGTCCTCGCCGAGATCTTTCGAACAAAAAAAAGTTTGTTCGAATCGGACTATTCATTCAAAAGTTATTAGGGGGGACAGACAGACAGACAGACAGACCGACAGACATTTTTCCCCATCTCAATACCCTACTTTCCAATTTTTAATTTTTCAATATTTATTTAATTATTTTATTTATTTTTGACTTTTTTTTTGTTTTTTCACGATATTTTTAAGATGCATTAAGCCTTCTTTCATGCTTTTTTCTTCTTTTTCTGACTTTTACTGGGAAAGTAGGCTTAAAACAGATGCAGCACATGATAACTTTGCATTGAAAAAATATTCATCAAAAGATAATAAAGACAACTGGTACTTTTCCGTTGAAAGTACGTCACTTGGAGCATTTTTTATTTTTGGGGCTTTTTTTCTTCGCTTTTGAAAACTAAAAATGTCGTAATCGGCGACATTCAACAACTTCAATTTTTCAAATCTTAGAGTTATAGTCTAAGAGCCCATGAGTGCCAGACCTACGTCATAGTATAAAGGCCCGAAATTTTTCTGCGTAAGCACATCACAGTAGGTAAGAAAGATTCGCTATTATTTAAGCTGAGTAGATGCTGGCTTTGGCAGGAAACAGGTGGAAAAAGTTGCGTAAAATTGCTGAAAAGGTTAAACATCATAGATTCATTCCATGGCCAGTGATCTGGTGTTCCCCATCCAACCATCTACGATTGGGAGGACGTTTTAGTGAGAACATGCCTTTGAAACTAACCGTTGCAGATTTGCAGCTTGCAAGACACAAATCATGAGGATCAAGGATACCTCAAAAAAGAAAAAAAAAGCGGGCCCCAAAATGGCCTCCAATGCGGGAACCCTGCTAAACACGACAATTGGTTTCACTGTTAATTTGGGAGCCCTTGTTTTATCGATCCTAGATCTAGTTCCTCAGGATTTAGGTCTTGGAAGCTGCAAATTTGTATAGGTGAGTTTCAAAGGTTCATAGGTGATTTTCAAATGCTGAAACAGAAAATAATCGGCCACCGGTCGTCTTTGAACCATCGGCCAACAATCGGCATCGGCCCATCGGCCAAAAAGTACCATCGGTCGAGCCCTAGTCCTCTGATTACAAAACCTTGGGCTAGACTGCCTTAAAACGTAAAATCAAATAATTTATGCAAAATGTCAGACAAAATTTTTTCATTCTGAAACTAATCTTTGATTTTGTCTCTCTTTCTTTAGCATACAGATCTCAGTCAATATCTGGAAAGACACCCAGGAGGCCTTCATCCCAAAAATATTAAAGTAAGACTTCTTGTAATGTAAATTTGTGACCTAAAACAAAATAGGGATATTGCACTGATGTTTTTTCTGAATTCTACCTGATTAAATTTTTGTATATTTACAAATATTGGAATACAAAACCATCTAACAATTTAACTAATGACGAGAAGCCTTATAAGTATCGCATCGGTAATCATATTCAAAAGCCTTGTCACTATAATTTAATACTACTGATTAAAACCTGTATCTACCGTTACATTTTTAACTCTTTTTTTAAAAGTATTTGCATTTTAAATATCTAAATAGAGATTCATTTATGGAGATATAGAAGTAGAACAAAAGGTCATGTGAAAGTGAAGTTTTAAATAGAAATCCCCCCCCCCCCCGTAAAACAAACTTCATAAAATAAACCATTAAAAAGTTCAGATCATTTTACATGCAACTGTTATGGAAAATGTAAGTTGGGTGCTTAAGCACAAAATAATCGGGGGGGGGGGGGTTTAAAACCAAGTTGTACCAAGGTAACATTTTAACCATGATATTTGATGTTATTTCTCATAATGCTTCCCGCCGGATGGCCACATTTGGTTTAATAGAAACTCCTTTTGTGACAAATAGGAAGTGCAGAAAAGTAAAAGGAACTATTACAACGTAAAATCGCATCTGTAACTCTCCATAGTTGGCGCAAACCTAACCTGGCAACATTGCGAAGATCCTAATCACAGCATTGCGGCGCTGCTAGTTTATGTCTGTCCCAACTATACATGTGACTCTTTTGAACTGCTTCTCTCCTGATGTTTCACAACGGACGGCTATTTACAGTCTATGTAACGAGAATTGGCATGTCAAGGCCAACCAACTGTCCCACTCTCCACCCTTTTCTCCTTCTGGTTATCATAATTATGGCACTACAAACGTTTTCCCCACGTTGCTTCTGTAACATATAAAATCTGCAGAAGTAACGTGCGGGAGTGCCGTATATGGTACAGTAACCATGTCCCGTTCATAGTACCGTAACCATGACAACCAGAATGGGGAAAGGGCGGAGGGCAGGGAAGTTATTTGTCCTTGACACGCCGATTCTCGTTACACATAATGTAAAACGCATTGCGCGAAGAGAAGAACATCTCGCGTTTCTTCAGTGGCTTCATGACCTCACCTGGTTGCTTAAAACATAATCTGTTGATAGAAATTTTGTTTCAGAATTTAAATTTATGGCATTTGTTTCAGCTTTTCTTATTCCAATTACTAAGGGGTCTTGCCTTCTGTCATCAAAGAAGAGTTCTCCACAGGTAATAAATAATATTTTCCTAAGCATCTTATGCCTGAAATTTATATCTGAACAAACTAATACTCATGATAGACTAAACCCATAACAAAATTACTCATAGTTTGAAGTTGGAGAAAAATAATAAACTTGGCACTCGTAGACTGTAATATTCATTTTGATCCATACTTCGTTGCATGGGCGGATCCAGGGAGGGGCCATGGGGGCCAGGGCCCCCTCCGAGGAAATTTCAAGAATAGTTAAAATCCCCCTTTTTTAGCAAAAATGAAAAAAAAAAAATTCCCATATAATACATACAAAGTCTAACAATAAGAAAAACAATGAGAGGGGGATCGTGGCCACCCTTAAAAAGTTTCAAAAATAGTTAAAAACCTTTTTTAGAACTAAATATGAAAAAAAATCCTTCATTGTAACTCATGTAAAGTCTAACAAGAATGGAAACAATGCCAGAGAGGGAGGGCATGGGCACTCCACGAAAATTTAAAGAATATCAAGTGTATACCAAATATTTAGCTTCATTTAGCATAATAAGCTTGTCTTGTTAAATGTGCTTACTGCCCCCATGGAGGAAAGAAAAGGGATATGTGTTAGTAAGTGTCCGATAAAAAGTTATACATTTAATGATTGTGCATGAAGTTAAAGTAAGATTTATAACCTGGCTTTATGCAGTGTTATATCATTATTATATAACACTTTGTTATTTTAAAATGGGACCCTCCAAACCCCACTCCTCTTCCTCTTATTAATATTACCAAAGATCGTCTTTAAACCGCGTTTTAAAAAATAACTTGTAAAAGTTTAAAGGGGAAATATGTGCTAAATATGCTTAAATTTTCTGCAGAATTTTTAAAAAAGATTTTCTGCAGATGTTTTTTTAGCTAGGAAGCGTTGGATTTTTAAAATGTTTCCGGGGGAGAACTCATCTCTCCCTAACATCAATAAAAGTCTTTAAGAATTACGATTTTGGAGCTTCAATTTCGAAAAATTGCTGGTCCTCTAAAAGTTACTCATGAATCAGGGATTGCCTACATTTGCAATTTAAAGAGTTCAATTTTGAAAAAATTTTGGGAGCAAACCTCAGAATCTCTTCAACCCCTAACCTTACCAAAGATAGTCTATAATGCGTTTTTAAGTCTATAAATTAGTAAAACTTCTTTCGATGGTCTTTGATATCTCTTCTCCTTAACATCACCAAAAAAAGTCTAAAACAGCCTTTTTAGAGCTACAATTTCTGGGGGAGCACTCCAAACTTCTTCTCCCCTACAATTACCAAAGGTAATTAGAATGCATTTTTTAAGACTGCAAATTAGAAAAATTTCTTGGTGTGTGGACCCTCGAATTTCTCCTCCACGTATCATCACGAAAAGATCGTATTAAACTGCGTTTTTGACTTTACAATGACAAAAAAAAAAATCCACCGGAGAATCCCCGAACCTCCCTCTTCTTAACATTATTGGAGATAATGATGCGTTCTTAAGGTTTCAATTTCGAAAAATGGGCGGGGGGGGAGTCTTACCCGAGACCTACATATTTCGAAAGACAGTTAAAATACATTTCTAAGATTAAAAATTAGAAACATTTCCTTAGATGGGCCCTCATCTCTCCTCCCTCTCTAACATCATCAAAGACCGTCTAAAACTGCATTCTTAGAGCTACTATTTCTAAAAATAGACAGGGGAGCGCCACCGAACCTCTTCGCTCCTAACATTACCGAAGATCGTCTAAAATGTGTTTTTAAGACTACAAATTTGAAAATTTTCCGGGGGATAAACCCCCGGGCCCCCTTTACTTCGGAGTAAATATACTTACGGTTGGTTCTTATCGGCTTCCCTTTAGATTAGAAGTAATATATTGTCACCTCAGAACACAGTACTGATTATAGGAATACACAACTTTGAGGCGACGATATATGCACAAGATTGTTAAGAAAAGAGGAAAATTATTGGGAAGGCCCTTTATGTTAAACTTGCGCAGTATAGAGAAAATTCCTTAAAAAATGTTCTAGTTAAAGGTGTGATAAATTGATATTTGTAAAATTCAAAATTTTTCAAAAGCATCGTATTTTTCCAAATGGCCCCCTCCGAGAATTGTGTCTGGATCCGCCCCTGCTTCCTTGGTTAAGAAACTCAAACCAAAAATAAAACAGTACTGAAAAGGAGAAAAAAAAACCGTTTACCCTCCGTTGAAAAATTTTAGACATAATAATGCCAAGTATTTTGTTTATATTATCAGTGATTCCTTCCTTTAAAAAAACCATTCCAATAACTTACAAAATGATTCTTTCCACTGACTTCATTTTACAAATAATAATAGAAATAGTTTTAACACTAATAATAATAATAATAACAAAATAATAATAACAGCTATAATATTAATAAAAACCATGATTTAAATGCTTTTATTTTTATCAATTTTATTTGCTGCCGATAAAATAATTACATACTGGCACTTGTAACGCATTAAAATTCATGTTACCAACACTCGAATAGTACTGATAATTTAGTTCTACTTCTGATAAAATGATTATGTATTAGCACTAGTATCAATAGATTTAAGCTCACTAAATAGTACTACATTGAGGTAATACTAATAATTTTGTTTGAAACTTTGTAACTAATCATTTATGAAATAAATTACAGATCACATATGAACTAGTAATATCTATAGTAAAAAATACAACTCATCATAAAGTTTTCTAATTGAATAAGTTTTACAAGGTCCCAAAGTCAACTAACTAATTTCTTACGTTATCTATTTCCTTCTAATTGCAAAGTTTTGTTACAATATCAACAAAGCCGGAGATAATATCCAACGTATTTTTGAAATAAATGTATTTCTACACTTCAATAAATAAATCAAATTCTTACTTTTTATAAAAGAAGACTTTCAATTGCATAGTCATGTAAACAGTATAAATTACGTTTTTCGCCAACATAAGGCGAGAAAAAAAAAAAACATTGCAATTTCATCACCTTCTATCATAATAACTACACCGTTCTGTATAATTTCTTTTGCTGTTGCCGTTACAAAAAAACAATAGAAAGCGCAGACGATAAATAAATAAAATAATGCGAAGAATTTTATACATTGCAGATGACATTAAATATCAAAATTAAAAGTAAAACACAGCAAAAGTAAATTTACAAAAGCAACATCCAACGCTGCATTTTTGTCTTTCTTTCTTTATTCGAAGAATTTTATTCCCCTTAAATCATTCTGTTTTAATTTCATGAGCCTTTATTTTGAAGCATTCTTAAACAATTGTCTTACTTTTCAGGGACTTGAAACCACAGAACCTACTGATTAGTGAAACAGGAGAACTTAAACTCGCAGATTTTGGTAAATTTTCTGATGCTTTGAATTTTCTTAAACTGTGAAGCGATTTTTGGGTTTTTTTACTTCCTTTTACAAAAAAGGAAGTATTGTATTCGCGAAAAAATTTTCACTCAAAACTCGGCCTTAATTTCTATTTTGCTCACCCTCGAATGAATGTTGGGTTTTTTTTTTTCGACTCGACCACACGTGGATATATGCCTAGGAACGTACAGACACCCGTAATATCCATTTTGACGATCCCCGAGTTAATTACAACGAGTTTTCTCGTGACGTCTGTATGTACGTATGTATGTGCGTATGTGTGTATGTATCTCGCATAACTCAAAAACGGTACGTCCTAGAAAGTTTAAATTTGGTACGTGGACTCCTAGTGAGGTCTAGTTGTGCACCTTCCCTTTTGGTTGCATTCGGATGTTCCTAAGGGTGTCTTTTGCCCCTTTTTGGGGGAAATCATTGTTAATTTCGATGTAAACTCAAGTGGTGTTATAATTTGGCGGACACTTGGCGATATATCGCCAGTCTATTGGTCGCTAAGTTTTGTCGCCAACATGGCGACAAATTTGGCGATTTTTTTTTTTTTTAAAATCTGGTTTCGATTCGGCCATTGTTGGTGATATTTAGAGAGTAAACAATCGAATCACATTAAAATTGCCAATACTGGGAAAATGACATTAAATTGGAGTAAAAGGAAGTCATGTGATGCACACATAAGCTCGTTATCTATTTCTTTTTCTGTAAAAATATGAAGAGCCCGGCAAAAAAAAGAGATGCACGTGTTGAAAATGAAAAATTAGAGATAAGTAACAGAAATAGCAGTAGAAACTATCATCTATTTTTTGGCAAAATATGATAGGAATACTATCACAGGCAGGTGCTACTATACAGCATGATTTTAGAAACTTTTCAATGAAAGCCTATTTGGAGTTTGAACATTGCAAGCGTTTTACGCAAAACTTTTATTTTGTTACTTACATCCCTTTACTTCCAGCTGCCTAATATAATTTCTGCAAGATATGAATTCATCTTTCCTCTAATCTCAGCCCCGAGGATTGTTTTGTCGTTGCTAAAATTACTACTACCAAATATGATACAGCATCAAAAGCCACTTTAACCTAAATTTAAAAATGCCCTAAAAAGCAGGGTGAAATTGGAATTAAGTGCAATCAATAATAAATACATGCGTAATTATAAATTACTTTGATCTTTTTCCTACTTGCTGAATATTTGCAAGGAAAATGTATGCAAATGTTTGATAAATAATGTCAAATAAATTAAAAAGAGCTCAAAGCGTTAAGAACTCTCATAAGAGAAAAGGTGTATTTCATCAAAATCTTCTTGAAATTCTGTTCTGTTACTGTTGCATTTACTTTTCGTCTCAGATATTTAGCAAATTATTTGCAGCTCTCGCGTTGCTGGGACTCTGATTGGATTACTTCAACAAATGCAATCAAATGACAATAACTCATCAGTTATTGTCATTGTATATTTGAATTTATTGTGAATAAATTATACATCATTCAATGATATCAATCCATAACCATGCCTTCAAAATTCAGATATCCGCAGCTTGCTTTTGTAGCAAATATGCGCTATCTCTTTCTGAAAACTTTAGAATTTCGCAATGTCATCTACTTATTTACTCAGATACTTAGCAAATTTGCTGAAACACGAAACTCTTTACAATCATCAACTTGTTCTGACTATGAAGGCATTACTTCAACAATGACCCTAAATGCAATCAAATAACATTAAAACAAAAAGAAGGACAATATATGCTTCGTTCGATGATATCAATCCAAAGCCATGCCTGCAAAATTCCCAGACATCCATAGTTGCTTTGTAGCAAAAGTGGGCCATCGCTTTTTGAAAGCTTTACAGTTTTACAATCTCATCCACTTATCAATTCAGATACTAAGCAAACTTGCTGAAACACAACACTCTTTACAATCATCAGCTTTTTCTGACTAAGATGACATTACTTCACCTAAATGCAATCAAATAACAACAGTACAACAAAAAGAAAGACAAAATATGCATCATTCAATAATATCATCTCAAATCCATCACTGAAAAATTCATGGTTGTCCGTAGTGCTTTGTGGTAAAGATACTTTTTTCATCCTCATGGTCATTAGGATGAAATGTACGTAAAATGATGAAAAAGGAATTCAATCTTCTACGTGGATTGATGTATTGCACTACGGAATATCCAAGGTATCCTTTTCATACGAAACAAAGAAACGATCTTGCGTATGAGGGAATTTATTATTGAGTATTCGGAGGGGAGGGTAGGCAATTTATTATCAGTCTACATAATGCTATGATGGGCACGGAAATATTTTTCTTTTCAGTGCGGATCCCGTTTTTCCTTCCTGTACCCAAACTAGTATAATTCATCATTTTAATGACGAATTACTGTTATTAAAGACTCGATATTTATAAGAGTATATACGTGAATGCTTGACCTATGTCTACTTTACTAAACGTTTTGCCAATATATGAATCTAGTCATTGTTGAGGATATTTCTTAGGAATTCGGAGTTTGATAGCCAGCTACTGTTGTACTATGTCTAACTATGATTTTTCAAGAGAAAAAGAATTAAAAAAATTATCGAAGCAAAAAAAATCATTGAATTTATCATTTTTATGATAGTTATTAAAGCAAAGACATCAGGGGCGGATTTATAGTCTATTCAAGGGGATGGCGGTTGAAAACCGTACAAACCATTCCTCCCCCCAAACCCGTCATGTAGGGGAGCAGGGAGTCAATTGTTACCCCCTTTATCCTGTATTTTAAATACTTATCGCCCCTCACGAACTTATCACCCCTTAAAGTGTCAAATCTTCCCTTTGGGGTTATCACCCCCAGGGTTGGAAACCACTGTTCTAAGTCATAGTAATGTATTATCATACCAGTATAGTGTAGTCCATGAAAGAAAAAGGTTGTAAGACAAATATAAAAATACAAAAATTATTACAGTTCAAAAAAGGGGGGAGGGGCAAGCTTAGGTTCAAATTAAAAAGTGGGTAACGCTGTCCATCCTTGACTACACTAACTGTCTAAACTTAATTTAAAGTAAATTTCTGGAATGTACTTGGTTGAAATTAGTAGCAATTGTTAGTAATTCCTCCAACTTTATATCATTGGTTTTAGGAAATTAAGGTCACGGAGGGGGTGGTCGCCCCCACCGCCCCCCCCCCCCTAGTAAATCCGCCACTGAAAGACATGCCGTGTTACAGTCACTCAAAATAATAGCCGAACAAAAATACCATTGCATGGTGTTTGAGTGACTGTACTTTGTATCCAATTGCAAAACAGGTTTTTATTTCTCTTCTTTTAATGTCCTTATAAAATATTTAATTTATTAGTAAGAGGAAATATTATTGCGACAATTTTGAAGTAATACTAGCTTGAACGCACTTTTTAATGCTGCAAGTTTAATTAAATTCACATCACAATGGCCTAAAACCGTTTTCTTTTCTTGGTCTGATATTTTTTTAGATGCAACTCAAAATAAGGTCTTGATGATCGACGACTTGAGAAGCGACGAACTTTAACGATTTAAAAGGGATGATAATTCGACCGGAATTTTATCCGATACATGATTCATTGAATCCAAATGAGGGAATGAAACTTGATTTCTTCCTCGATCTAGTATTTTATAGAAAGAACTCAAACCATAGTTTTGAGATTCAACTTCAAAATTACATTATTTGAGCATCAGTATATCTTTAAATGTGTCAAACTTTAATGAATGACAAGACAGTGCATAAGAGTGCTTCAATCTCGAAGCAGTTATTAATAAGAGCAAATTTTGAACAAGCTTAAAATTTTCCTCAAACTCTTCATTTATTTTCTGTCACGATTTATTTACTGTAACAGATTTCAATAAATAGATATGACACCTGCGAAAAGGCTCCATAATTCATTGTAACTCAAACGTGGTTATTGGCTCGATTATATTAAACTCAGTTACACACAAAACATTTCTCGCCAAAAAAAGCTACAATTTCTATTCTCATTCTATTAAAAAGCGACAGCCGGACAGAGTGGCTTCATGACAAAACAAACATAATCCTTTTTAAGCTTGTGAAACACCCTGTGCTACCTTAATCGGATGTCTGCTCCAAAATTAGCCCGATTTTCTTCACAAAACAAAACTCTTTTATGAATCTGGTTTTATTTTAATCACTGAATTCTGAGAATGGGGTTCTTGTCATTGAGAAGAAATAAACTGGAGGGAGTGAAGACAGTTAATCGTGAAGCCAACACCCCAAGTCACATGATAGATTTTGAAGCAAAGCATGGGAAGAAATCAGGTTTCCTTTGCTTGTTTCACGCAAAACGTGCCGACCATTCGTCGTTGTTGAGTCACGTGACTTGGGGGTCTTTGAGTCAGCTTTTACTAAGCTCCCTCCATTAACCAATTCTAGAGCCGCTATATAGATAGGCCGACGCATCAGCTTAAGTTTAGCCATTTTGGATCGGATTTTTCATTGTTGCACTGCTAGGGTTACCACAGCAAAATTTCGGATTTCGCCAAATTTGCCGAAAATAATATTTTATTCAATAAACAATTTACGTGCTGCTATGATAATTGCTCACAGTGAACAATCAATAAACGTGATAACCCGCCAGAAAAGACAACCACTCAAACACGCGCTCCGATCCAAAAAGGCTGATCTTAAGCTGATGCGCCGGCTCGTATGTATAGGGGCCTTAACCAATTCCTGCTCTAAGGTTCTTATTTGAATCAGAACTAGAATGTTTCGGAAATGAAACGGTTTTTACGCTGTAACTTACATAATGTTCCCTTTACAGGTCTGGCGAGGGCCAAATCCGTCCCCAGTCATACGTTCTCACACGAAGTGGTGACGTTATGGTACAGACCTCCTGACGTGCTGCTGGGATCCACCAATTACTCCACGTCACTCGACATGTGGTAAAGTTCTCTTTCCTCGTCATAATACCTAAACCTTGCCGACCAGTGGCAAAGGAAGGATTAAATTTGTTTTGGGGCTGTGGTTAAATTTCGGGGCGAGACATGGTTTTTTTAGGACAAAAAAGGTCTTTCTTGTGGTTTCTGCTTTTCGGGAGAAATCCCCAACTGAACCCCACTCCCTAAATAGGGTCACTGGACGGTAATATTAGAAAGGAAAAACTTTAAATTCAGCTGTATAATATTGCTATGAGTTCAGATCAACTTCAGGTAATCTTGAGAAAATGTGACTTCATCTCAAGGGCGGGATTCAGGAGAGGGTCAAAGAGTCAGCTGACCCCCCTGTGAGAAGAATTTCATTATGATTATTATTAAACTTCTATTCTTCACATCCGAAAAAATAGTACATGGAATCAATGTCAACATTTTTTTTTTTTTTTTTTTGCTCGGTTCTGTAAGGTAGTTCTTAAAAAGAGCGCGTCATAATTCAAAGAATTGACTGAATTTGTTGACTGAGGTGTTGCTATTTTGATTTCTTTGTTCATTTTCAAAAGCACAAATTTCTCTATTGAGCTTAACTTTTTTCCCAATTCTCCTCCCCCTCAAACCATACGTTGTGCGTGTCATATGTGCTTTTTCCTACTATTTATAGATGTAATCTCATATAACCTAAGCTTACGGTAACATGACCAGCATATCTGCCGAAAGAAATGTGACTTTAGATGAAAATTTGAAGGAATATGATCCATGGCTCAGGCTGCGGCATTGAAAATTCAAGGAAAGGGGAGGGGAGGTAATTTGAATGGGTTTTGACTTGGGGAGGGGGGGAGTACTCCGTAGCATATGAGGCGGTACGCTCTCCTGCATGGAATGATGGGCAACCCTGCTTAACTGCTACTTTTTTACGTAGGAATAATAACGATATTCATTGAAACTTGACCCCCCTTACAAAAATTTCTGGATCCACCCCTGCTTCATCTTATAAAAGCAGCAAATGTATTTAAAAACATTTACAAGTACAGTTCCTTTACCAACTTTCAAATATCATTCAACAGCGTAAACACAAAGTTAATCACGTATTTACTTCTCAATACGATCAAAATACAACGGCAAAAATCACAGCACTAACAGCTTTTCAACAGAGCTAGAGAACAGAGCCCTTCACTGATTCACAGTCAACTGACAACAACTCTCCATGAAAAGCACAACCTATTTATAATCTTGCATAAAAAAGTACAAGAAATTTCTGGAAAGATCTACAATGATGTATAAGGTTCGAAAAGTCGTTAACTGTCGTAAGTATTATACAATTGATAGCAATAATAAATAGCGATAAGTTCGATATTGGAATCGATAGTTTGACACCACTATTCCTTATTCATAGAATGCTGGTTGGCAATTAGTAGAACATAGTATTACGCTCATGCTTGAATGACTGCTGCAAAAATTCATCGGAGTTTCACTGCATCAAGAGCATCGTGAAAGAATTTTTACAAGATTTTCTCTGCAAAAACATCCACCCTTTCTCACACACAGGCGTCAAAAAAAAAATTTTTTTTTACTGAATCAAACTATTTTAACCACCCATGAAATTTAGCCACCAAAAAAAAAAAATAATAATAATAATAATAATTCTACCAAGACGTTGTTGATTGTTTAACACGACATCATTTTCTAAGTATTTTTAATTAAATGAAATTCTTACATAACACCTTAATAACAATTTTCCAAAGAGCGAGACATAGCAACGCCCTCTTAAAATTAAATGCCTATCGCAATTGCCTCAAAAAGTGTACTTCCGCCAAAGTCTCTGACTTCCGGTACAACTGACAACGCAACGAGGCGGCAATCCGACCAAAGGCGTTGCTATGGCGATGCTTCCAACAACTCAAATCAAATTGATAATTGGTTCATTTCAAATTTAAATTCAGAAATTAACCAATTGTGTTCCCCGTAATTAATTTCTAATACCGTCGACAGATGGCAATAGCAATTGTACCAAAATTTACTCGTTCCATCGATTTGAGATCGCTTTTGCTCTATGTTAAAAGCGAGAAAGCGACAGGCATTTAATATAAAGGGGGCGTTGGACATACAGTCCAACCACGGATTGTATAGAATTGGCAAACTTTCCAGTTAAGACGAGTCAATCTGAATGAGGGGGAAAAGTAAAAATTCGATGGGCGTGTTCTGTTTATTTGACTGAGGCTCTGCTTAATTTAGAGACTAACATACATCTGCAAAAGCTGTCATCCCTGAAAACTAATAGATGCGTCCATTTCCGCCTGTAAACCGGATGTTTGCCTTTCCATACAATCCGTGGTCAGACAGTAGTTGCATAAAAAGTTTTAATTGAATGGCAGTACTGGACATGTGGACTGATACATTGCTTTTCTTTCTTTAATCGTAGGGGTGTTGGTTGTATCTTTGTCGAGATGGTAATCGGAAAAGCAGCTTTCCAAGGCATGAAAGACACGATGGACCAGCTGGATAAAATATGGAGAGTAAGTAATAAGTCTATATCCAATACGCAGTCTTAGAATTGGCTCAAAAATCCCAATTTCGAGTTAAATACCGATAGTTTTTTCCTCATTAAGGCTAGAGACAAGAAGCATACCATTTCAAAAGTACAGTAAAATTTCGGTAACTCGACACACGGATAACTCGACTACCCCGATAACTCGTCATTAATTTTTCTTATGGTTGGCCCAATGGTAATTTCAATGGATGAAAACCTCTATAACTTGACAAAAATTTTAAAGAATCCCTTTAAGTCGACATCCATTGGCTATTCTAGTCCAATTTTTGCTATAGCAACATTCTTTCATATTGACTTCTCCTCAGAATTTTACCCTGCGGTTTCTTGATCAATCAATACTTTTCTGGAAAGCTCTTTTAGAGAATTCCATCTTTTATCCAGGGGAGTAGGCAACCACACTCTGTGCTGTTAGTGCAATTCTAAAAGGCAATAAATGGGTGGGATAAATGTATCCAGGAGTGTCTTCTAGAGAAAAAAGGCACCATGACATGTTTTTCAAACAAGTGGGAGCAAGGTTTTTTTATCTTTAACAGACCTGACTGACAAGAAGCTTTTATCTCTTTTCAAAAATTGTGGATTTATTTCTCACAAAGTATTCAAATAACATTAGTAATTTTATTATGTTCTTTTCAAAAAAGGAAACGAAAAGAGGTGAAAATTCATTTACTAGAATTAATTTTCATAATGCGAATGTCAAGCATTAGTAACTAAGTAATATAGAAAAAGAATTAAACTTATGGAGCCTCAGTAGGGTGTCGAGTTATCGAGGTTCCACTGTAGTTAGAATTTCTGCGGATGGAGGATTAATGTTCGCAGGAAAGTGTGGAGAACTAAACTGCGAAGGTTGCCAAACAAACCATTCTGATTTTTCTGTCACCACATTTGTATACGATACCTTGTTTAGAGCACCCTATGGCAGCGTTGTAAATCCAGTGTAAAACATAGTGATTAAATTCTTGATGTGAGATCTTTCGCCAGATTTAACCCGTTGCCTTTCATCAGACTTTTCTGTTAATTTTAAAAGTATTTTTAAATGATTTTTAATCGGAATCCGTTAGTTTCCCAAGTAATACCAGTTGATCTCCAGTAACGCATAAGCATGTTGCGAA
The DNA here is from genome assembly GCF_026930045.1 of Uloborus diversus. NCBI lineage: Eukaryota > Metazoa > Arthropoda > Arachnida > Araneae > Uloboridae > Uloborus > Uloborus diversus. The sequence goes on from NW_026557765.1 coordinate 4,326,189, forward strand.
CTTATCGGTGACTTATTTTAACATGACCATTTATTTTTCACGAAAAAAAATTTGCGACAGACAGTACACACAGTATTTTTACTTTCTTTTACGAAGAAAAGGAAACATTGTATTCGCGAAAAAAATTTCACCCAATAATAGGCCTTAGTTTCCATTTTGCTCACCTCCGAATGAATATTGAGTTTTTTTTTTTTTTTCAACCCGACAACACGTGGATATATGCCTAAAAACGTATAGACACCCGAAATATCCATTTTGACGATACCCGAGTTAATTGCAACGAGTTTTCTCGTGACGTCTGTATGTACGTAGGTATATGTGCGTATGTATCTCGCATAACTCAACAACGGTCTGTCCTAGAAAATTGAAATTTGGTACGTAGACTCCTAGTGGGGTCTAACTGTGCATCTCCCCTTTTGGTTGCATTCATTTGTAAAGGTGGTCCTTTACAAATTTTTGGGGAAAATCATTGCTAATTTCAATGCAAACTCAAGTGGTGTTATAATTAGGCAAACACTTGGCGTTATATCGTCAAGCTTTTAGTCGCCAAGTTTTTTCGCCAAATTGGCGACAAATTTGGTGGATTTTTCTTTTTTTTTTAATTATTCGGTTTTTATTTTGTCCACTATTGGCGATATTTAGAGAGTTAACCATTGACTCACATTAAAATGTCCAATACTGGGAAAAATAATCTGTATAAAACTTTTTTTTTTGCCTCTGTTCACAACAAACTTGGGGTAAAATTTTTTAAAGAGTTTCTTTGCTTACTCCAAGGCACTACTAGTATCAATAAATTGGCGTAAAAGGAAGTCATGTGATGCACACATCAGCTCGTTTACTATGCACTGAGGAGTGAACAGCGCGCGAATGACACTTAAAAATGAAACGATTTAAGGCCTAGTTTCCTAGGAGGGAAATCGCCGATCTCCAGCGTTGCGCCACGCTCGGGACATGGCGCTAGCCAAATCCGTCGATTTGGTTAGCACGCGTATGTCCTAAGTCTGTTTCACTAAGAAATGAACTTTAAAAATATTTACCATTCATCTAATTTTAATACATACCTCTCAACAGAAATTTTCAGAAAATTAAAGCGTGTACACATTATGTTTTGGTTCTGATAAGTTTATTATCAATCTGCTGAGGCTTAAACAATTGCTTTTGTTTAAATATCGGTGGGAAAAGCTTGTTTGACTTGCCATAAAATTACTTTGCCATTCTGGAAAACCATTCTTCTTTCAACCTAAACATAATAGAACTCGTCTATAGTGCATTCAGGAAAAAGTGATAACGGAAGTAAACAAGGAGAGAAACTATTTGGCGCTAATATTTGCCACTTTCATGAATAAATCCTTGGATTGTTGATTCCGTTCGTGAACATTTCACTTATTTGATTGGCGATGTTATCAAAATATCACGGCCAAGCAGACCACGGTATCGCCACGCGTCACGTTGCTTTGTTTACTTCCACTATCTCCTTTTGCTGAATGCACTATAAAGTTAGGCATCAAGTTACCAGAGCCGCACTATAGGACTCCCTGCCCTCGTGTTCCTCCTCGAATGCTTGAATTTTTTTATGATTGATTAATTAACTTGTTAATTTATGTATTTAGGTACTGGGAACGCCTACAGAAGAGACGTGGGACGGTGTCACAGAATTTCCTAACTACAAACCTCGTAAGCATACTTTTATCCATTTTGTTTGAGTGTATTTGATTAATTGTAATAATGAAGTAAGTTGAGAAATTTTCTTGTGTAATTTATCAGAGATAAATTAAAAGACTCGAAAATCTCCGCAACATTTCTTTAATATTACGGAATGATAGTGCTTTACAAGTCCATTTTTTATGTGTTAGTGCATAAAATTCTATTGTAGATTGAGATTTGCTAGCCCTTTAAAGACCATAACGAGAGATTATGTGCGCCTTTTTTTGAGCAATCATGATTGCTTATTGCTTTCATTTGACTGTTTTGATGTGCTATGATTTTATTTTCCCCCCGCCACCCTCTGCAGCATCACCGTCGACCGGCTCCTCACGATGCTGCTCCTCTAGCGAAAACCGTCTCGAGGTTACGTCAATATCCTACCACTTACACGCATACATACACGCACCTACACAGACACACACATATACATATATACACCTACACACACACACAAACACATACACACACATGCATACACCTACACACATACACTAACACACACACACCTACACACTCACATACACATAACTACCCACACACTCATGCCTGCACACAGACACAAACACGCATGCCTACACACATGCCCCCTTACACATAAACACACATAACCCCCACACACACAAACACACACACCTACATACACACACATACACCTACACACATACACTAACACACACACACCTACACACTCACATACACATAACTACCCACACACTCATGCCTGCACACAGACACAAACACACATGCCTACACACATACTCCCTTACACATAAACACACATAACCCCCCCACACACAAACACACACACCACCATACACACACACACTCGTGATTGCGAAAAACATAAGTTGAATTCAAGATGACAAAATTCAAAGTTTTTTTTTTTTTTTTTTTTTTGAATTCGTTTTTATTTTACTTTGGACTTTATGGTCCTCGATGAGTTAAAAAGAAGATTCATCTATTCCTTTAACCTTTAAGTGGTTGAAAACTGTACCTGGGATGAAAAGAGCATTGCGTATTTTTTTCCTCTTCTTTTTCAAAATAAAGATTTAAGCATCAACTTACTCAACTTATGATCTCTCTTCCGGGGTACAAAGCACTAAGATTTTGATAAACTCATTTTCATTTTGTTTTTAATTTTTTTGCCTTTCGTTTTTAAAAGGAGACATTATATTGCACTTTATTCGCAGAGTTTTAAATTTGAATTTTTCATTTTGATATATTATAATATGAGGAGCCATTATGCCCAGTCAAACTCTTTCATAACGAGATCTGATTTAACGAGACCCCGGATTTAGCGAGAAAATCAGAAATACTTGATTAGTAAAATGTCAAATATATGGACGCATAACTCGCTTTTAACGAGTGAACCCCGCTTAAAGCGAGCAATATTTTTGTGATTCTTAGAATTTCTATTGGCTTCCTTCTCAGCTTATCCATTTTTGGTGAATATTCTTCAGCATTCCAAAGTCAACAGAAAGTTAGCGATAAATCATAAACTCAAAGAACAAGCGATGATAGCACTTTTTTTTTTTTAATTTGTGGAGTATAAAGAAGCATTTAAAACTTACATATGTGTGTATACGTGTATTCCTCAAAAACAATGGCACAGGAAAGAGACATTTAGACAGTTCAGAGTAAATTAACAAACTGTGCTTTGGAACTGCATAAAGCTTGAAAAGAAAAAAAAAACAATTATGATGAATTTTTATGACTTTTTTCACGAGCTCGTTTTTTACGAGTACTCGGTTGCAACGAGCAAACATTGCGACCCCTTTGCGCTCATTACAAGCGCGTTCGACTGTATTATAATCTGAAGTATATATATATATATGTATATATATATTATATATATATATATATATATATATATATATATGTATATATATATATATATATATATATATATATATATATATATATATATATATATATATATATATATATATATATATATATAATAGTGTTCTGGTAATTAAAAATTAATGATTTGTATGCGGGCATGACCTTACGGTCACATCCACAACACGTACAAAACACGTACAAATGGATTACGCAATTATCCAATAATTCAGAAGTGACTGTTCGGAAGCTATTCTTGAATATTGACTTTGAAGTTGTCGTCCTGTCCTGTCGTCTCGTGCTGTATTGCAATGTAGAATAATAAATGTTTAATATCTTATGATGCAGTGATTAAAATTGGATCAACGTTTAGAAAATTCATTTTTCTGGTTCAAAACCTGATAATGCTATCAAGTTTGATGCCATTCGCTGTATTTTCAATTTTTACTGCGTAGAGTGAATTGCTTTTTAAAATATTTTTAAATATCTGGGTTTTTTTCACCTAGGCCTAATACTTGAGCGGTGGGGGTCTCTTTCTCTCTCTTCTCGATTGAATTTTAAAAATAGTCTTTCTATTTTCAGAAAAATTCGGTCATCACAAGCCACAGGTTTTGTCCGCAGCTTTTCCAAGGCTAACAGAAATAACTCTAGGAGAAAAATTAGCTCAAAGTTTTCTACAGGTAGGATGGTCATCTTCAAGGTTTGAAATAAGGCATCTTTTTCAAAAATTTTACTACTCTGTGATCTAATAATGACACTGTTTCAATGAATTTAAAAAACCCTCTGAAGATTAATATTTTTACAATATTGAAAAAAAAAAACTTAAAGTGATATTGCTTTGAACGACGATAAGCGTAATTACAGGGTTCGGCATATTTACCTGCCGTATTTGGTGAGGGCGCTGTGCGACTTGTGGTAATTGTATTTTGATATGAAATATTTTAAATTATTTACAAGGTGTTTTATATTGAACTAGGCAAAAGAACAGCCTATAGTTGTGACAACCATAACCTGGCAGTGTCGTAATACTGTGAGTAGAATCCGCGCAGCTTTCACAATGCTGCCAGGTTAGGTTTGCCCGAACTATAGCGAAAACTCTGAAATTGACTACAAAACCCTCTGAATGCTACAAAAACCATCCAGTGAAACAAATCATAAATGTTTTTCGTCTGTTCAAGAATTTCAGACTGAATCGGCTAAAATTGCCATAACGTAGAAACTTAACTTGCTTCAACTTTTTTTCTCCTTTTCTGATATGCCACTATTGTAGTCAATCTATACTAATAATATAAAGCAGTAGAGTTTGCTTGTTTGAACGCGCTAATCTCAGAAACTACTGGTTCGAATTGAAAAATTCTTTGTGTTGAATAGTCCATTCATTGAGGAAGGATGTAGGCTATATATATATATATATATATATATATATATATATATATATATATATATATAGAAGGATATAGTCATATAACATCACCCTATGACTAATAGGAGTGGAACAGCAATAAAAAATGCTACGAAAACGGGAAATTTTATTTCATAATATAAAATGCTTGGAACGCTGAATATGCGTAGCCACGGTGGCTCAACCTGAAGATGTGGGCTTCACGATCGAATAGGCGTAGGTTCGAGTCAGCCATGCGGCAAATCTCGAGGGAACTTTTCAGAGAAAATCCTAAACGATGCTAAAACTGATTTTTCAATATATATATATATACGTATCATTGTCTTATTTTTCTTAATAATTAACTACTAATATATATAAAGCTGAAGAGTTTATTTGAACGCGCTAATCTCAGGAACTACTGGTTCAAATTGAAAAAATCTTTTTGTGTTGAATACTACATTTATTGAAGAAGGCTACAGGCTATTTTTTCTTAAATCAGATAGATCGAAATATTTGTTATTGCAAATTAAATATTTAATTAATTGTTTCGTTCTATTAATTTATAATAGATGGCGGGGTAAGTTTAGTTCTAAGAATTCCTAATAAATGGCGGGGTAAGTTAGCTCTTCGAGAAGGCGCTGGCCGATAGTGTCAATAGCTGCGAGGAACCATGCCCATGCTACGCTGTTGTGATCAGCGAACAGATTTTTGAACGCGATTTTTTTTTTCCATGTTCAGGTACATAACTTGATTTTATAGGATTTTTCTATTGGGTTTTGTTTTTATTTCTTTAACGTTTGTTTTTGTTCTTATAATTGAAGATAGTTACTTATCTAAGTAAATAATTTGATTTGTCTTATTATTCAATTGTGGTTGTTCTTTATGATGTTTTTATCATAGCATTATTTACTTGGCGAAACACTTTAAATTACAGGGATAAAAAAAACAGCTTCACTCGCTAAAGGAATGGGTTACGGTAGCGTGGTTGCTTGGCGCGTTAAGCAATAAACTATGTAGTTGAAGGATTATTTTGTGTTTTAAAGCTACTGTTAATGTTTTTGGGTTTTCGCGAATAGTTTTAAATTCCAAAGAAACTGTAATAGGTCTTTTGAAAAGATGTGTACGTATTTTAGTTGAAGAAAAATGATCATACCACATCAGGCGGGGGGGGGGGGGCGGAGTTTTTTTGCTTGACGGATTTCCTTTGACTTATTAGCACGGGCATCGCCGTGCGGGTACTGCTAATGAGTGGTATTAAGTAAATGCGAGTATAAGAATATTTAAATGTATCAAAAGAAGGACTTTTACCTTAAATTCATGCCTAACCTATTCGTTAAATTTAAAAACATTGTTTTGAAATAGGATAACTCTTGTTACCAGCATTAAGAACTTTACTGTAGAGTTACTGTAAAGAACTTTACTGTAATGTAAAGTCTTTACATTTAAATTTCTTTCAAAGTCGTTCTTTATATAGGTTTTAATCGCAGTTTTTTCTTTAATTGACTGCATTTCCTGTTTGTTTCAGTTACAACCCCGGTTAAGGATATCAGCGAGCGAGGCTATTCGACACGCTTACTTCAAGGAACTACCGCCCAAAATTTATGACCTGCCAGAACGTAAGAATACTATTTTTCTCCGAACTGCCATTTTAGTTTTAAAACTTCATCCTGTGATTTTTTTTTCCAGTGCATAACTTTATTTGTTCATACAGAACGTTAACGGAAAAATCATAACCGTGATTTTGTGCGCAGAAATTGGAAAATACGAATCAAAGTCAATATGAATCTTTAATAAACAGGGTTTTTTTTTTTTTTTTTTTCGCAACTTCGATACATTTTTTATTTGAACAGTTTGCAACATCGTAATTTCATGCCTTTGACTCAAGCCCGCCTCATTTTCCACTTCAAGAAAGCAGAGTTTCTTAGTTTTGAAGTTAATTCAGTTGAATATTAAGTCCCTAAAAAGTACCTTTCTATAATAGCATACTGCACGTCATATCAAACAATGTTTATGTAAGTTATAAAGTAAAGCAAAACTATTTCTTAAACATTATATTACGTTGCATTTCATCTACAGATCTCTATTTTCGAAACCGTTAGTTCGCATATATACTTCCAATTGCAAAAATTGTAAAATGGTCGGAATGGGATGCAGAGTTAAGACATTAAAAGTTTCAGGCGATGAAAAGGTGAAGAAATACGAAAACTAACTTTTTATATGATCCCCAAGGCACTACATTGCATTTCGGGAAATCAAAAGCATGAAAAACATTTCAAACACAAAAAAAAAAATTTCATTAGTACCAGTGATGGGCCAAATCCTTAAAAATGTGGATCCGTGGATACGGATCATTAGTATCTGGATCTGCGAATGCTATACGAATCTCAAATTTTTTACTCAGTTCAATTCCGGTTCAAGTACAAAATTTGTCACGGAAGGTATTTCCGTCGGGGTATAAAGGCACTACTTCTTTAAAAATGTCCTCTACGGCGAAAACATAATCAAGAATATAATTTAGGGGAAACTGTTGAACCTTGGACCACTTCTAAAACCTTTTGGTTTTCAAAAAAAGAATGTGTGATTTTTATGGTTTTTAGTTATTAAAACTTAACTTCAAGCCTTTTTGCATAAGTAAAAAAAATATTTCGGATTATAAAAAAATATTTTTTTATTTTTGTATATTTTTCACAAATTTTACGTAATTTGGCCCATGGTACATGATGCTCGTGTACCTTGAGACAGACCTCTTGTACTTGCTTAACTGCATAACTTACGATGTATTCAAGTTTATTAAACCCACTTTCATTCAACTTTCTTAAATGCCTAGTAATGGTTGACCTGCTCACTTTGAATACTTTTTCGACCTCTCTAACAGTCTTTTTTTTTTTTTTTTTTGTCAGGATCATTACTTCTTACTGCTTCAATAGCATTTTTTTGCAATGCCTCAACACCTACTGGATCCCTGTTGATTCCAGTTTTACTTCGAGGCATGATGAAATCCTACCTAAAAAAAAAAAAAATCACTACAACCTATTGTACCTATTGTACCTTGATCCAGTGGTTCAAGGTACAAGATGGAGCTTGGTTTCAAGGTACACGAGGGTGCATGTTTACACAAAAGTGGCTACCCTAGCCTAACAGCTACGTAAAAAGTAAAGACTAAATGTTGAATACACTTACCGAGAGATATAATCGTCAATCAGTTGGGTAACACTAGTCTTTAAAAGTCCAATTTCATTTAAGTAACACTGAAATTATTTACTTTTGTTTGCACAAATCACAAAACAATCACTGTCCACATAAAAGCTGGAGTTTCCATCTACAACTCACTCTGGCAGGTGGAGAGACTGTCATGGCTGACATAGTACCGTGATTCCTCACTTGATAAAAGCGCTAGCTGATTAGAGTGCATGGCGCAAGGTACACCATGGTCAAGGTACAACAGTCTCCCCTACTCATAAAAGAAGTCTCCGCTAAAATATGGGGAGAGTTGTGAGGAATGAAACTCAGCGTTGCATGCTAACATATAAGGTGAAGAGTAATTTCTGCCTTTCTCGGTAGATCTAGGAGTAAGAGTCTAAAGCTGCTACTGGACAGACTGGAAAAAATTCTTCATATTTTAGACAGTATATAACAGTATATAAGAAATAATTACAGTTTGTTTCGTTTTTAGCTGTTTGTTTTAACAACATCACACGATTTAAAATGCTAATATTCTTTCTTTGCATTTACAGAAGTATCTATTTATACAGTATCCGGATGCAAATTACATCCCGAAATCAATAATATTCAGACTGTGATTAAAATCAAGCAATGAGCAAGTTCTTGTGAGTAAAGTCTCTAATTGAAATCTTGAATGTCATTTATATCTGTTTCTATCATCAAATTTATTCATTGTCTCGCTTGTATTTAAAACTGTTATTTAATACGACGCCCCCGTAATACTAAATGCCTATCGCTTTCTCGCTTTTAACATAGAGCAAAAATGAACCCAAAACGAGAGAACGAGGACCAGTCGCTGTTGGTACGGAGACTTCTGCCATCTATCGAAGGTATTAGGAACTAATAGCGGAGAAATTACCAATTGGTTAATTTCTAAATTTGAACTTAGAAATTAACAATGTGATTTAAATTGTTTGGATATATCACCATAGTAACGCCTTCGTTGGATGGTTACTGGGTAGTGCAGTTTAAGAATTATCACCGTAGTGGATAATCAGGGGGTAAATGTTTGAATCCAAGGCCATAGCAACGCCATAGTTGGATTGCCACTAGGCAGCGCTGTACTTCGTCCTGGAAGTCAGGCATTGATGGAAGTTGACTTTTTGAGGTAAATGCAACCACAGACAAATAATAACAGTCTTGTTTATTAGTCTATGAATGCGACAGGCATTTAGTATTACGGGGGCTTTGAGTTTGTATTAACTTTGAAAAATTACTTAAATAGAAGACTGGGGTTATTTCTTTCAATCAAAAGTACTATTTTTAGTCATTGAAATGGATAGAATAAGCAAAAAAAAAAAAATGGAGCGAGGAAAACTTTTATTTTCCTAACGCTTAATTTTTAATTAATTTTTTTTAAATGTCCGATTTTGAAAATAAGGGGTGGTCTTTATGACGTCACAAGTGATGTACTTTGCCACATCTCCACTGAAGTGCTGAATGCTAAACGCTTGCTGTCTACCGCGTTTTCAGCTTATGATAATTCAGTAGGGAAGTAAATATTGCGCTCTACGCTTACTATCAACCATAATGTTGCCAATGCATGTGAGTGAAGAAGCGAATTAAATATTGTGCTTTGCGCTAATGGCATCAGTGAATGGCATTTCATCACTTGTGATGTCTTGTGCAGAAGTGTAAACAATGAAATAGCATCGTTTAAAATAATTTTTAGAAAATACAAAACTGTCGAATTCTTTGAAAAAATGGTTAAATCCTATGTTTTTAAGCATGCTCTTTCAGAAAAAAAATATTTCTAAAATTTCGGAAACAACCCCATTGTAACT